>NC_088323.1:4545454-4848484 GCF_910592395.1 Lineus longissimus | reverse complement strand
GACCAAACTGCTGAAATAGGTAAGTAGAATAATTTTCATTGTGGGTATCCATGCTCTCTTTGAGATCCTTGTATCTCGGAGTATTAGCTGCTCATTTAGTTCTTCTTCATTTCCGTAGAAGTCTAGAAAAACAAGGGACTTGGCCCTGACCTCTGATGAACTATCATGAACTCCAAATTTCCCATTCAAACTTCTGATTACTTTCTACAGAATAAACTTCTAACAATGATAATTGCATGAAATTAATCTTAAGACTAATGAATCTAGATTAACTATCATACTGTTTTTTTTGTGCCTGTCACCTATCCCAAGTAATTCAAAGCTTTGCTTGGTTTCATTGGGTATTTTTCAATAACAGGGCCATTGGTTACTATAAAGCTTGCATAACCGTTTTGCAGAAAAACTCCTCGAAGATCACAACACAAATCTAGAAAATCTAAAATTCAATCATCAACAAGAGCTAATTACCGTCCGTGAAGATCTGAAACATGACCTACAAAAAGAAGCCGAGACACTCAAATCGGAATTCGACGTTCAGATGCAAGTTGAGTTGACCAATCAAAAAGCTCTGCTGAAGGATGAATATGGTGCAACTATTGAGAAACTGCGAGAAGAGAATGAAGAGGTTTTGAAGGAGAAAGATGATGAGATTCGGAAGTTGGAGAAGATTGTCGCAGAGGCAGATGTGCAGACTTCTGGCGATGGAGACCGATCTGCAGAGTTAGAAGAGCAGCTGACCATCAAAGAGGAGGAGATTGCTCGTTTAAGAGAGGAGAAGGAAGGCTTGGAATCGGAGGCGAGTAATTTGAAAGACATGGATAGCAGTATTGTTGCCTACGAGAACCGGTTAGCAGAAAAGGAGAATGAGCTGAGTGAAAAGGATACGGAGATTGGTGAACTCAGGAAATTGAATATTGAATTGGAGATGCTGAAGTCTGCGTTTGGTGATATTGGAGATAGTAGAAGTGCCTTGGATATGGACGTTAGTACCGTGTCGTCGGTGGGTAAGCCAGTGTTGGATCGAGAATTAGATCAGTTGAGGGTTGAGTATGAGGAGCGTTTGAATGAACGTGATGTGATGATAAAGCAGTTGCAGGAGATGCTGGAGGCGTTAGAAAACGGTGATCAGAAGTCACAGGATCAAGCAAAGGAGACTGAGAATTGGGGCGATGTGATTGTGAAACCAGAATGTGCCATTATGGATGAAGTGGTGACGAATTCGGCAAGCGATGGTGCTGTTCTTGGCGAAGTTATGCAAGAACGTCACATTTCCGTCCATACGGGTGTTGATGACCCAGATGAAGATGGCGCTATGGGTCACGATTCTTCAGGTGAAGGTCAGACAGGTCTTGGATTCGTCGAGGGTGATTCAATAGAGTTTGATAAAACTACCGACTGTGATTCTGGGTTAATGGGAACAGGGTCAACATTCGAAGTGACTGGTTCAATAGATTTCCCTCAAAATCACGCAGGCGGATCAAATCAGCATGACATTGATAACCTGACCTTGATGCACCAATCGGAAATGGAGACCATGCGATCACAGTATGAGGATCGCTGCACCAGACTTGCGAGAGAGTACAAAGAACAGTTAGAGAAGTTACAGAATGAATCTCAGGTTGAGGAACTGACGCAAAAAATCACAGAGCTTCAGAAGCAGATTGAAGAAAAACATCAGGCGGAAGCAGACGACTTTAAGGGTCTGGTGGAAAAGATGGAATCTCTAGAAGGTGATGGAACAAAGGAGTCCAGAGATGGGGAAGAGAAAGAAGAAGATGAGGAAGAGAAGACTGATGAGGTTGACTTCACAGTCAAGTCGGCCAGGGTCCAAGAGTTACAAGATGAGTTAGAGAAGCTGAGAGAAGAGTTGGAGGATATGGAAGCTAAGTTAGAATGGTCTAAAACAGAGGAGAAGACGTTGCAGACTTTGATTGAGGAGTTGAGAGATGAGAGTCGAGAGGATAAGTATGAGTTAGAGAAACTTCAAGGTGACCTTCAAGAGAGAGAAGAGGAATTGGATCGTATGAGAGCCGAGAATGACAAGTCAGATCTCATGATTGAAAAATTACGCGAGGAGGTCCAGAATCACAAAAACGACATGGACCGATTTCAGAATACGGAGGAGAGGTTGGATGAGTTGATTGAGGAGTGCAGGTCACTTAGAGATGAGGTTAATGCGAAGGAATTGGAGATTGAGAGCCTTGTTTTGGAGAAGCAAGGATTGGAGAAGGAGTCAGACGAGATCGAAGCACTTGAGTCCAAATTGAAGGATACGGAAGCGGAGTTGGAAGCAAGTAAAAACGAGTTGGATGAATATCGCAAGGAATTAGAAACACTCCGTCAGTGCCACCGTGAAGAAGTTGAACAATACGAGTCAAATATCCGTATGCTCGAGCAACAATACGATGTCAAGATGGTTGAGGAAGACTACAATGACAAGGTCCGGGCTCTGGAGAAGAATTATGCGGAGCGTGTCGACACGATACGGAAGGAACTGCGTGAGAATTATGGGATGGAGACGGAGAAGATGACGCAAAAACATCAACAGGAGATGCAGAATCTGGAGCAGGCGATAAATGATCAGGAGCAGACGATACATGATCAGGGGCAGAAGATAGAAACCCTCCAAGCAGGTGAGTATTTGCCATGAGGCCTGACACCATTTTGGTAAAACAGGCAGACAAGGAGAGAAAGACAGTACTCTTGCATGCAGCACTTGTTTGTCTAATGGCCTTCGTGTGGACGTACAGTTCTTCTGTTCATGTCTATTTGTTGATATCAGATTGGAGGGGTTGCATCCTTGACTTCTTAACCATAACAATGCTTCACCAATGATAAACTTGGTCTCTTGTAGTCAACGCATCTCTTGCTGTAATGCTGGCGTATCTCCAAAACTAATCTGTCTAACAGTTTGTATCATGCCTGCCAAAGTAACCTCATTGACTGACAGCTAGGTGGGTGATTTGATCATTTTCTGAGTGTGCCATTGGAAGTTAGTTAGTTTCCCATTTCGTTTGTGTTTTGATGCATTTCTGATTATTGTTTCCAGAGCTGGAAGAGAACCAAGCCATTCAGACGTCTGACCTCGAGGGTGTGAAACAGGCTCTAGAGAAACAGTATGAGGATCAGTTATCTTCGGGCATAGCTACCAGCATGGATAAAGAACAGGTATGTTTAGTCCCCCACCCCACCCCACTCTACTTACAGTATGTGGTAGTGGACTTTTTGACAAATCCCAGTAGAAGACGCAGCAAGGTGTGTACCTTTACAAGGCCTGTTCCAACATGAATTCTTCATGGGTTTTTTTCAGAACAAGTTTTTGGAAGAGCACCAGCAGATGGTGAAGAAGTTCGCCGAAGATAAAGAAGTCGAGATCAGCGAATTGAAGGCCAAGTTTGCTGATGATAAAGCAGAGTTGGAGAAAGGTCATGAGAAAAAGGTGTGTGATTTCCCCAAATTGGATGCTAATGGAAACACCAGATTTGGGTCTGTTGATGCCAGTGGAATAGAACTTGCTTTGTTCTCTTCTTCTTCTTCGGCTTCTGTGTTCTCTTTTGCCCGGAGGAACTGTTCTCCCAGGAATGTTAAAGCCGCAGAACTTGTGATTGTCTTTACGCAGGCCCAAGTTGAGGTTTGAGAAGGAAGCTGAGGGATAGGGAGAGTCCCGTACTCCTTACAAATGATGTCAAGTTTGTTTTAGGTGCATGCACCGTACACCACTCATTGTTTCTTGATCTGTTGAACATCACTTTTGAGCATCATGTCCAGGTTTTGGAACAACCCTTGTACAACTGATTGTGTTGGCAGTCAAGCATTCGAACCACTTGACTACTGGACTTGGACAGTATTCTCAATATTCTCAATCTTTTGACCTCCAGCTGTCTGAGCTCAAGCAAGAACACACCAAAGAGCTTGAAGACCTGCGGGCCTCACTGGAGCAGGCGGCACCTGGAGATGACGTTGAACTTGAGAAACTTAAACAACAACATCAACAAGAAATTGAAAACATCAGGATGAAACTGCAGGTAATGAAATGATTTGACCAGAAGTGTTTGTAAGAGCCTGGAGATCTCAACATCTAGTTATTTGGACCTTAGACCCACATCCGAACATCTGTCAGTCAGAGGCCTACCCTGATCTTCTTTGGACTTCAGACCCCAATCTCAACATTCAATCTATCAATACGTTGCATTTCTGGTATTTCCTTGGACTCTAGCCGTCAAAATTCTTCTACGTTTCCATTCCTCTCAACTAGGAGATTTAGTTTTAATCCGACCACTTCCCTTACATATCCTCCTGGGGAAAAAAAGAGCATGCCCCATGTCAGGGTCCTACGCCTTGGTGAAATATCTGTTCAAATCTTTGTAGGAGGAGTCACTTGTTGAACAGCGAAAGAAGCTTGAAGAAATGACCACCGAGATGGAGGCCAGTAGGAATGAGGAGGTCGATCAGATCAAGGAGAGAATGACCCAGGAGCATCATGGTAAGTCTCTATCCTATTCCAGGGGAGTCATACTCCTAGTTGCTCTACGCTACTAAAGTTTGGATAATGTGTAAAAGAGCCTCATAGCCTAGTGGTCAACACTGCTGGCTACCACACAATAGGGCTCTTCACAGTCTTCAAATGAGACATCAAACTGAGGTTCCTTGTATCTGGTGTCTTTACCAGGACAAGCCAGAGACCCCAATTGAGAAACATGAGTAGGACACAGAAATCTTACGGTTTACCAACGGAACACGCCGCTGCCCCTCTTATTTAAGTCAATTTTTTTCTAGCTGAGTTGGAGCGATTCCGCAACGCCCTTGACAACAAAGAGGATGATCTTCAAGAGAGAATCCGTGAGCTTGAGCAGAAGCATGTGGAGGAGCTCCAAGCTGCCAAGGAGGAAAGCAAGAAGAGAATAGATGAGGAGTTAGCCAGGCTTCTCGAAGGTGAGACAGCCAAAGGAACACTGTGAACGTTGACCTGTCTTACCAGATCAATTCCATTCGTCTTGATGACTGACGTCATTCGTTGGCTCTGTTATCTCGTTCTATGTGACGTCATTTATGTCATCACCCCCTGGCCCTGCCTTAGTCGCCCTTTAAATTGATGACTGATCAAGTGTTATAGATCACAGTCCTACGATTATCACCGTCATTTCCAAGCCCACTCCACCAGCTTAACTTGGAGACATGCTAATCTGTATATCAAGTCTAAACTTTTCAATAAATCTTCTTTTTCTTGCAGCTCATCAACACGAGATACGTGCCATAACTCTCGATAACGAGCGCGAGAAGTCCGACCTCGAAGAAGCACACTGCCAGGAGATCATTGACCTCCGTGAGAGATTGAAACACAGCCACCTTCACGCCATCGATGAAATAGAACAGCATTATAAGGATGAATTTGAGGAATTGGAGAAACATCATACCGTAAGTTGGTTTTGTTGGTCATTAGCTTTAGAAATTAGAGGAGATCAGTGGGTGTCTTATTGATATTCTCAAAGTTTTATCAATAAACTCCCTTTTTTCGATATTTTTTCCATTAAGAAAAGTGTTTTAGACTATAGATTTTTGCTGCCTGCATGCTTGCTTAGATCTCATAGCACCAGCCTCAACTTCTAACAGCATCATTTCAAAACATTTTACAGTACATATTTGTTAAAATAGACTGGGTGTTCCGTTATGTGTTGACGCCCTCACATTTCTGTTAGATTCGTTTATCTTTACAAATCTTGTTAAAACTGTTAGCTTTAATTTAACTCATTCAATCAGAAAAGCACAAGAGCAGGCGAAGTCAACTGCATTGTAGGATCAATGCTCAAGATTGAATGAGATATTGGTTTCCTTATAGCATAAAATCTGTCTGCATCACTTCATTCCTACTACCTCAAACCCCTCTAGTTTTGGTTGCATCCATTTCTGTTTTATTTTGCACGGCGCCCCCTATAGGAGGAAATGGCAAAGATGAAAGAGGCAAATGACGACGAAAAAGATCGCTTGCGTCGGCAACTCGAGAATAAGTTTCAGGAGACGATCGGGGTCTTACAACAGGAAATGGACGGTCATAGAGTTGAAATGGACAGTCAGCGGGAGGTAGGCACTCTTGATGGCTTTAATTGGAGCATGATATCGAGCAGACGTAAACTGTTGTTGCTTTCTTGTCGTTTGCGGGGATCGTTGTCGTGTCGCCCTTTCAGGGAGAACTAGGCCATGGCCCCTTCTGAGAGGTCTATCAAGTGCTAACAGAGAAAAATACCTTTGTTTGTTGTAGTTGCAGTTGATCGTTGACATTATGCCCAGGGGTATCCCTCCTCCATTACCAGTATTGCTGTTGTGAAATCTCGATCAAATCTTTGCCTATACATATTAGTTGTCATAAGTTTTCTTCGTGACTTAGGCAAGGCGCTTAGCACTCTTGTTTGTCTCCTCTACAAAGTGCACCTGAAACTTGCTACTCGTTACGCTTCTGAGCAAAGGAGGATGTACATGATTATAGTAATGGTTTGAATTAATACAAAATACGTTCTGGGCGGGGGGGGGGGGTTGCCCAGCCAAAGACCATCAATTGGGTGTTGTCTGATACCTCAGAAATCCCACTCGTGTGGTTTTGTGCATTTACATGTGTGCCATTATCACTGAGCTGCTGGCATTGGGAATCGAGGGTTAATTGAGGAATCACACCTGTTAATTAGTTCGTTAAGCAAATCTGTATTACCTGTAGTATTAGTAATTTCTGCAATTGAATAGCTGAGAGTAGCAATGTGCTTGCTAACAAGGAATAGTGGCCTGGGGCTGTTATCATGTACGGTGAAACCTCCCTAAGCAGACACCTCTCTATTAAGGACAACTTCTCTAGTTTTGGATCCAAAGGACACCCTCTCTACGGTATAAGAGACACTAGTTTTGGACCCACTTGTTGTGACCATTCAGTTTGACCTCTCTAATCAGGACACCTCACTATTGTGGACAGCACTTGTCAGCTCCAAGGGTGTGGCTATGGGAACTGTCAAAAGTTTATATCATGAAATTCAAATCCTTCAAAGACATTTAGGTACAAAAATACCCGAGGCCTTGGTTTTTGCTTTATAAATCCAAAGTAACATCTTCCGCTTGACATATCAAAGGTACGGCATTCCGAGTTCACCTTGCCTCAAGCAAACCCAAGTCAGTTCTGCATTTTTCAAACATATGTAAATTTATTTTAGGGATGATCATGTTTGGTTTGATAATATGCGACAAAGCAGGAAATTATTGGAAGTTTTCCTTCACGGGGGTAAAAAATGGCCCAAAGCGATTTTGTCTCAACTGTTTGAAAAATGAATAATATGGTGAATAATGGAGACACTGATTTTCTCAGCTCGGGAAAGTAGTATGTTGTTGTTGTGGATATCTTGGGTCAGGTTAGGTGTCGGAGTGCTTGGGATCGCTGGTCATTGTGATGTTTTCCTATCAGGTAGGCCTTGTTGTGTCCTTTTATCGAAAATGTTTTCGAACGAGATCTCACAATTTCTCGACAGGAATAGAGGGTGTCATTTTAGGGAAATTCTAATGCTCGTATCTCTACCCCTGCACCATTACCTTAATTTTGTACATTTCACGTTCAGTTATAAAGCACGCTCTCATAGCTATACTGCCTTGTGAATGTGACACTGCATCTTCTGAAACAACATATTTCGAAGATTCATTTCATCCTGCATATTCTTATATTGCACAGGTAATTCTGCTTTGTTTGTTTCCTCATTTGGCCACCGTGTAGCGCTACTTGTATGCCTTCATTCCATCACACGTTAGCCCCGTTTATTTATGTTTAGGTTGTTCAATTGACTGCACGAAAAGTCGAAAAACAACGCAAGGTAAAATTCAAGTGTATTTCAGAAGCTTTTCGGCAAAACTCTTCCTGTAACTTCAGTGGTTGTTTTTTTGAAGTCGAGGATTATAACACATTGATTATAACAGATAAAAGCTTCTGATTTACCAGATAGATAATTATAGTGCATTTTGAACTTGCAACAGGTGATTGAGAATTTTTTGAGAATAAGTTGAAAAAAACACAAATATATTCGAGTAGAACTGGTTGCTTGCAACTTTGCACTTTAGTTTTATAGCTCAGAGTACCAAATTTAGTCGTTCGGAAAGAATCTTAGTTGAAAATAGTTCTCACTTTTTGAATAGTAGTAGCTTGCATCTTTACACTAGAAAAAAGGATAAATTGGCAGTGTTTCAAAACAATTATGTCATGTGTTCAGTTCAAGGTGCATTGAAGTTTTGGTTTGGCACTTTTGGATGCATTTTTGTTCTGTATTCCTTGCCAGTATTATGTTTCTCATCTGATCCAACTTATTAGTTATGGTTGAGCTTCAGATGCTTAAAGTGAAGTGGTACAGTTTTAGCCATGGGACAATTATAGCCTCTTAAGTGCATGCAGAGGTTGTAATTGTACCCTGCATTTGTACCACCTTACCATATAATTTGGTGTAGTTTTATCATCCCCTGGTCATTCACCATTCCTTCCCTGCTCACAGATTTTCTGTTACATCCTTATTATTTTGGACCCGTCACAGCAAAACCAGGCGCATCTCGCACAGAAGATGATCCTAAATGACAAGCTGAGAGCAACATGGGCCAGGTTTTAATGTGATGGGTCATATTTATAACATCATGTTTGTTCTGAGTTTATTTATGAGTTCATTTGAGTCGTATTTTAGTTTCAGTTATATAACAGCTCATTATGCATGGTTTACAAAACTTCTGTTGGTGTATGAATTAACTCGCCCCCTGTTTTGATATCAAGGTTGATTTGGTACATTTCTCAAATGGTCTTGTTCATTTCAGTTGATTTCTACATGTAAAATAGTTCTGACTTGTCAACATGTCTGTCACAATTCAAATGCCGAGTGAATTTCAGGCTTCATTTACATACAAGCCTAGAAGTGCTTGGTTCACGGCCCTCTCCTTTCCCTACAAGTCTCATTGGTGGGTCCCCGAGTCTGCTCGAGGTGTCATGAGTGGGGTTAAGAGTCCATGTACCATAGGATTACAGTCAATTTAAACATAATATTATATCCCTTTTAATATTAGATTATTTCAACATAAGTCTTTATGACCTTTTGTTTAAGATTTCATTTCTGACTTTTGCAGGAGGCTAGCAAGTTCCATATCAATATGGCCGCACTGCGAGATTATGTCGAACAGTGCATGGGCATCGAGGAACTTATCACGAAAAAGATGGCGAAAATCGTCAGGTCCCAGCTGAGGAAATCACCAACACAAGGGATGAATGGAAAAGGTAGGGATGATTCATTCCTCAGTTTGATGATTTAGGCCAGTGTGGAGGCTTTATCAAATACTCTGGCTTTTTATCGGTTCACCCTGTATGCAGGCATCCATAGGTCATAGCCTTGGTCATAATGACGCAGCCCTTCATACTAGCAAACATACATGCTGTTGTCAGTTGCTTCCATTAGATGTAAGACTATAGGTGTTCATCCGTTCATTCAAATACGTTGGCCTGTGTACTGGTTCACCCTGTATGCTGCAGGCATCATAGATCAAGCCCATCATCATAATGACTCATTACAAGGTGGAGCTGCTTGTACTAGCAAACATACTTGTAGGAAATATTGGCTTTTTATTGGTTCACCCTGTATGCAGGCATCATAGATCATGACCATCATCTAATGACTCATTACAACGTGGAGCTGCTTGTACTCCAAATATACATGCAGTTAGTTGTCAGTTGGTTCCGATAGTAGTACGACTGGGAGATTTTCACTTCATTACAAAACATAGGATTATTGAGAGTATTCTGGTTTAATTGTGATAATGAGATGATGGGTGACTTGGTGAAGGATTGGAGGCTGCAGCGAAAGAGGCTGGGTATGATGGATACAGTGATATTTGAGAAAGTCAGACGGATACTGGAGGCAGCAGGCATAGGTTGGTTGGTATGAGGCATGCTAATTTCCGTCATTCTGTCAGCATGTAGCAAGTCAAGTATAAGGCCTTCTCAGTGTGTCAAGTATTGGATAGGCCTGGTGTGGTATTTGATATTTAGTATCAAGAACTGTCGTTTTCCACCTGGCTATGTGGACCGGCTTCAGACTATACCCTTACACTTGTTGTGAGCTTTGTTCGTTCATGCCATTGGTCCATTGTCTCCATTAATTGTGACGGTTGGGAATTACTGGTCTGTGGGTTACATGGTGGCGGGAATTCCAAACGACCTCAGTAATAATGACTGATTATCAATTATAGGCATATATACGATGTAGTTTAATTGATACAGAGTTAGGGTGGGCCTATTTATGACAACTGTCTTTCTCGCAAACTCCAGTTACCACACAGTATTTGGCAAGTCCTGAGACGGTGTCGTATTCAAAGAAGTGAACATTCATTTCCTTTCAGAATGATATGTAGGCCTACAACCTAAGGCTTTATACTAATGACAGATGTTTTCAGTCCAAATATCAGAGCAGGTCAACGTTCCCCTGATGGAAGGTTCTTTTTCATTCTGCTTTGAAATCAAGGTCAATCAAGTTCTTAGCTCCAGTTTGAAGTCACTGCCAATTACCTGGTGACTGTCTTCCTTAGACAAGATTGTGACTGATTGTCCTTTGCACCACATTGAGTCATCGTATAGCAGTGATTGCAGCGGACAATATGTTCTCTCTGCAAATCCTGCCAGCTGTTCTGATGTGTCAGAAAAGCATAAAAAAGACAAAATCACAGCGTACACCCAATGTTTATTCTGATTCATAACATACCGTACCTGCCTTGATTTTCAGTGGCAGATTTATTTCACAGCTGTTAGACGAGTGCTCTTGAGTTGTAGTGTATCACGTAGCAATTCGAACACTCCAAAACAGATTCGTGGGATTGATAAAAGGCAATGTTGACAAGGGTTGCTTATTGGTTGAAGGGTCTCAGCGTGTACCATAGATGGCTATTCTTGATGCATGATGATACCAGGATTTGTAGGTACGCTCAATTTACACATGCTGCTGTTGGGTGTTCGTCAGTCGCAGGTTCATAGCCTCTTCGTGCCCCACAAAATTTCTGATCTACCTCGGTCATTTGCACTGGCACCTTCCAAATATTGAACTAAGATTTGCCTCTCATTGTTGGAGAGTGCTAACAATGCCCAATGCATTGTTTGCTTATGACCTGCGTGGTTGGAGAATGCTGTTCAATTGAGTGTATTAGTTGAGTAGCCCATTGCATATTTAATCATATTTAATATTTCATGAGATGGAGGGACCAATTGAGCCTGTTCCCAGCCTGAATTATCATGTGCAGACCCCTTGGCCATGAGTCCAGTGGCTTCAGCGTGAACAATAATCAATTACTATGGGTGTTGCAAGTGGTTTTAGTAAAATTTTCAAGTTCTGAATTTGAATATGCAGGATAAGTAAGAATTTCATAAATTGGAATAATTTGAATAAGTATCGGATGGAATATCTCTCTTCCTGTTGTGCATTCCTTAAATTCTCTCAACATTTTGATATTGCCTTGTGAAAATAGGGCTGGCCAAATCAGTTTAGCCTATACAGACAATTATTCCCAATTGTCGGAACTGCAGACGTTTTATTTGTTTAGGCTTGTCGTGATTAAAACCCAAATACTTCTGTTAAAGAAAATGGATTACTGTTAATCCATTCAAATTCAATATTTACCTATATGCAGGAGTTTTGGCCCTACTCGTTGGGGTGCTTATTGATAGAAAGGGGCTTAGTCTCTTGATCTCCCAGTGTGAGAAATAGGGTCTAGGGAACTGTACCCTAAAATAGGCCTGCGGACCTTGGCGACTTGATATTCGGCCAATTTTCTGTCCGTGGATTTTGAGATATATCAGGCTGTTGATCAATTCTGTGTTGTGATGATATTTCAAAATGCCAGTTCTGACATAAATGGTCCCAGTCTAAATTTATGTTGCGTAGTGTAAGGTCTTGCAGTACCAGCCCCAGACTGTAGATCAGCGTTCATGACTTGAAACTCTTTGTGGATATATCACCCATGATACTCGAGATGGGTCTTAGTTCTTGGAATAGTTGTAGGTGATTATTGAGAGGATGTCACAGCCAGGAACTACGTGGGCTTGTAAGTTGGATTGCTTCCTAGAGTTTCTAACATTAAGAGGCTGTAACTTGACTGTATCTAGGGAACTGATTTGATGAGTGCTACTTTAGACGAACAAGGAATTCTTTGCTTCAAGATGCTACAGGGTTGAACTGGGCTCAAAAACCTGCAAGTTCCCAATAGAAATTGATATGGCAATGCACATTGCCCTTAACCCCCCCCCCCCCCCATCAAAAGAGGTACATGTAATACTTTACACCAATTCTTTTTGAAATTTTCAGGGCCAGAGGAATCAGAAGCAACCCACACAGATGACACGCCCAATGACATGAGCATGGCGTCTGTCGCATCAGAGGAGATGTCGCTGTCGCAGCACCTGTGCGAGAGTCTGTTTGTCACCCCTGGAATGGAGGATGAGGAGAAGCAGATGTTAACTGGTGAGTTTGAACCACTGGTCAGCCTACACTAATGCCAATATAAACATTCCACCTGATAAGCTGACCATTGTGATTACATGCGTGACCTAGTTATCTATTCTACCGCCAGATACAAGTAGTACAAAATGGTTGGTAGAGTCACCCTTTAAGTCAAACGAACCACTGGTCAGCCTACACTAATGCCAATACAAGCCTATCGGCGTCTGATTCACAATGTGGTTTGTGAGGAGTGTCATAGTCGTCAACAGTGTAGCTTACGTATTTCGAAGACCAGTGGAATTGGCGGCGTCAAATTATTAGTGAAATTTATAATTTACAAATTACAAATTACAAATCGTTTATTGAAACCGTGTAAAAAGTTACATTTTACATAAGATGAAAGTACAATGACCATAAGCATGATGAACTAAATAACTGGTGTGACATTGTTGTGGATTTGGTGGTGTGCAGCTGGAGGAGTGGACAATGTCACAACCAGGGTTCCTACATTATATACAGTGGAACCTCCGTTAGAAGACACCTCTCTATTAAAGACAACCTTTCCAATAAGGACACTAGTTTTGGTCCCAAATTGGTTGTTTCCATTCAATTTTGACTTCTCTAATCAGTCTTTGGGTGTTCCGAATGCTTGACACATTTCGAACATGTTTTGGTTGGAAACAACCCTACAGTCTTACACTTATGGCTGAATGAATGACAGTGCATTTTCGTGTGAGCTCGGTGACGAAATGCTGCGACACTATTCGTCACCAACATGCTTGATGGGTGGTGCCATCTGCACAAAGGACGATGAATTAAATAACTGATGTGACATTGTCGCTGCATTTGCAGGTGTCCACATCGAGGAGGAGATGATGTCACTACATGTACCAGGGTTTGTACTTTCATATACAGTGGACCTACTTTTTGTGGACACCTTTCTATTGAGGACAACCTCTTTAATAAGGACAGTAGTTTTTGGTTCCAAATTGGTTGTTTCCATTCAACTCGACTTCTCAGTTTAGGACACCTCTCTGTTAAAACAGCACTTTTCAGTCCCTGGGGCATTTCTGGAAATTTCATGCTATAGAGCAATTGGTTCAGCTAAGTGACAAGAACAGTACTATAAGACGGTTTTAAAAAGTTGAAAATTATTTATTTAAATGACATATGAATGGTTCAGCAGTAATTGGCAGTGTGCATTATGTAATGAAATATGATTTACATAATATAACATTTTTGTGACAAATAGTACAGATGATGGATAAATCGATACAGTGGATAGCTGTTAGAATATGCAATACATGCAATAGCATTTGTTTTTATTGAGATTTTGCGAGAACCAAGTGGTATTTTGACAAGATAATAGAAAGCCAATAACACTACAAGAACATGACTTCAATACATTGACATTGTAGTACTTGGTATACTAAAAATATTCAAAGATGGGTATCTTGAGTTAAAGTACAAGATGTATGAATGAAGGAGGCACTCGGGTAAGAAATGGTGTCGCTAATGAAAGATTAGAACAGTCCGTCTCAACCTGCCAAGCTCAGAGCGACATGCGCCTGGTTTTGCTGTGACGGGTCACATATACAAAGTTTACATAAAACAAGATTTGTATGTTTATTTAGGAGGAGTACAAAAGTTGTATATAAAATGCCGACTTCATAATGATTTATAGGACACAAAATTTGACATGACAGCATTTTATAAAATATGAATAATATATAATGAGAATAGTTTTGTAGCACCAATGATTTGAAAATACTGAATTTATTTATTGCATGAATAGAACACAAAAAACAGGATGATTACATGATTGTCACATGCGTGAAATATATTGTCATGGATGGGCATTGGGAACAAAAAGAATTGCTGTTATCAGCTGCATTGGTAGCGATTGCTTTAGCTGATTTTCAGAAACTGACAGGAATGAGAATGTTGATATAGTGTTGAAAAAATATTTTTATGACATACATTGCATTCAAATAACACTAAGAAGTAGACGAGTACTAATTTCGCACACTTGAAAATATATGGACATTGACTGTCACTGGTAGTGGTAGTAGAGTAATTACATGCCATCAGCAGCACTAATTCAGACAGTTTTCGCTGTGCTTCAGTAACTGACTGGAATGACTAAGTTTGATTGTGCTGAAATGATACATAATAACGTACATTGCATAAACAAAATGATTACAAGATTTGTACTGTCTTGAAATATATGGACAGGGACAGTCACTGGAAGTTTGACATGCCATCAGTTGCATTGCTCCCGACAGTTTTCACTGTGCTTCAGTAACTGACTGGAATGACTAAGTTTGATTGTTCTGTATTTGCCTCCATTTGGATTTTGTGAACAAAAGTTACTAACCTTGTGTAACTGAAGTGTCGAATTCGCCTTGGTCGAAATGATAATACAGTAAATAAATCTATTGAATGTTGCTGAAAAGAAAACATTTACTACGTTAGAAGCCATGTACATGATAACACCACCACCACCATTATCAATATCATCACAAGTCAACTGGGGAATATGTGTGATATTTGTTCAAAACTTGCGTATATGGTATTTGCAGGTCTATTGTATTGTAACATATTTTTCACTTTCAAAATTAACTTTTTTACTCGAAATTATGAATCAATACTAACCGTAAGAAGTGTATGAAATTACAGAAGGCCTTCGTCGAAAAATGTAATGTACTTGTACTCATTCGTGTCATACCTGAAAGCAGCACAGCATAACAGTGAAATTACCGTGACATCAATGGATGTCAAACTAACGTAGTAACGTAAATTTGAATTCGAAGTGCACAATTTCACAATTAAGGTTTTGAACACATTGAGAACTGAAAAACTTCATACAAATGCTTTCACACCAATGATATGATTGTGGCGCTCCTGATGAGGTATCGCCCTCTGCTAAGCAGCTTTGGTCGTAACTAGGGTAAATGTTTTTTTCAAGTGATATGAGCGATGCAATACCTTAGTTACCACCAGCGCCACGTAGCAGTCAATGAAGTTGTGCTGGTACCCCATTAACGTCATGCTTCAAATTTGAAGAAATTGATATTACCTTCATCAAGTATGTAATATTACACCAGGCCTTTGTCGAAAATGTAGATCTCGAAGTCTAACTGTAATGAAAGAAAACATCAATGTGACAATATGGTCTACTATGTATGAGGGGGAGAACGGGTATTTTCGGGACACTGGGATGGGCCGAAAATAACTGTCGGGATTCGGGATACGATAGACACCCTTATTTTAGCGGGATTCGAGACAAGCCGTGTTTTGCGTCACGATTCGGCTAAAATTGCGTATTGGGAAACGGGATAAGCCTTTTTTCCTAACGGGACGTCGAAACAGTTACCCCCCTTCCCCGTTCCCACCCTCATGACATGTAGCATTGTTTGTAGGCCTATCAGTATTGTTACTCACAATCTATTTTTTTGTAATTGATACTGGTAGTATCAATGTGAAATATGCCACACGTTGGGAGCATGCAAGGCCTAGTACAATACACCATCATCACAATCAAATATTTCAATAATACACTGTCAACGAGAGTGAATGTTCAACCATCAATCACGTGCATTGTAGTGTACATCCCCCATCCCATGACGGCTTGCGCCCCGCTGACACGACGAGCACATGGCTGAGCCAATCCATCGCCTATACACTACTTTACAAAAATCGACACCTACTGAAACTTTCACTAATTATTCTCGGAAATGTACTTTATCGTTACATTAATAAATGCACATTCGAATTTCAAAACTACCACTTATTTTTGCCGTGAAACTGACCTGAGTTATCGAAACACCGTTACCGCGAAAAGAGGAAGAAGCAGGTCCGCATTTATCGAAATATTGCTAAATATAATTGTCAAAATGTCGACCAAATTACCAATTAAATCACAATAAACTTATCAAATGTTCACTCATGCCTTTGGGTGAAAAAATACTGATTTTTCAATCATTCTCAATTTTACAAATCACCAATCACAAAAAGAAATAATGATGCAATTACCCAAACTAGATGAGATTTGACCACTGGTATAATTCCGCCATCTTGGATATCGGCATCGTCACCACCACTTCAAATTCTAAAGTCTTATTCAGGCCTAATATGTGTCACCTGCTGTGGTAAAATGGCTTGTTTTATCAATAAATAACAAAATATGATCTTTGTAAATAAAATCGGAGATCTTCTGGTGTGTTTTTATGTGAATTTATTACGAACTATCAATGCAGCGCAGGGCAGCCATCGTGTTTTCATGCGTAGTGGCGATGCGATAGCCATCCGCGGCACTGCTTTTCAAGATGGTGGCAATTGCCCAGTGCTAGAGGCATTAAGGAAAATTGAGAGCAGGCCCCTAATGAATGAACTCTCAACGATATCGATATATTTTCGTAATTCCAGCACAACTGTTCAACAATGAACGTCCACCGACAATCCCACTTAACGAATATTAATATCAATTCATATCATGTATCTTAAAACGCTTTTATTTCATTTTAAAAAGAGTTATCGAGTGAACGATGACCTCCTACCGTACCCTCGAAATAAACAGCCAAAATGACCACAAAAACACATTTTTAGAAAAAAACAGCGATTTTTACGAAATAAATGTCATCAGAGACGAAACTAGACACTAATTTAGCTAGGTATGCACAGTAATAGTACCTGAAGTGATCGATTTCAAGGAGAAAATACACTGAAAACAACTTTTCAGGAACAGAAATAAGATCACATTGTGAATAATAAACACAACCAATATCAACATTCCACCTGATAAGCCGGCCATTGTGATAACATACATGTGACCTAGTTATCTACTCGACCGCCAGATTCAAGCAGTAAACTGCAGAGTGCTGTTGAGAAGCTCCTGGATATGGTAGCATCGACTACAGAGCAGCTACAAGAGAGTCAGAAGATACAGCAGCGTCTTTTAGAGGATATCAACGAGAAGGAGCACGACCTGAGGCGGGCACAGGACCAACTCGAAGAGGAGAAGGAACAGAAGAACTACTTGGCTGAGGAGTTACACAGGACTGAAGGTAAGGGTTGGTCAGGTGTATACTATAGGAGCTGTATGAGCAGAGAACCTTGTAAACCCCTCAGGACCAAAAACACAAGATCCAGCTCTATTTTATATGAATAAAGCATTGGTTAGTAACTTCCGTTGGGCAACAAAGACAGACACATCGTAGTTAGCAACGTGATCATTAGTTGATGTCCCTTGTGATTGAGGTGGCTGACTAGGCCAAAGCACATCCTGCTTTAGACTGATACAACCTGATTAAATTGGATATATGGCTTATACTAATCTGCCTACACAGTAATAGGGCCTAGACAAGGCTTAACCCCCCCCCCCCCCCTCATGATCACAGCTGAAGACTTAAAAAAGTGAAAGGACATGTAGACTGAGTGTAGAGCGTCCGTCTACACAATGCCATAGCACTGGCTGATAAGTGCCGAAGGCTCTATTTGGGTGCACTGGACCATATCACATTGAGATGCACTAAAGAATGTGATCTTTGTAATGCCCCATACTGTAACAATAACACTTAATAATGGGGCGTTATCACAATACCAAACAGTTACTGAGCAAGTTATTGTAATCGAAACAAGTGGAAGGGTGATATTCTTCGAGCCCATTACTATTTCTGGCTGACTTCTGGCTAAAATTAGGTTGGCCTCGTCGAAATTTGATGTATTGGGAGGTTGGTTGGTCCTTAATCATTATGCCTCAGAATACTCGCGAAATCTCATTTCGAGATTATCAACATGCTCCTCCCTATGTGGTTAGTCACAAAATGAATAGTTCAATATCTTCATTATGAACTTTATAGCTCATACTGACAAATCTTGTAACAGCTGTCCAGTGCCATTTCAATGAGACTGTTCTTTAGTCATTAAGACAGAGGACAAGTTCTCTGTTAACCAATCAATGCACCATTGTGCAAGTGCAGAAGTAGTATTAGTATATTGTCTGATATATCTTTTGCGCATATCCGTTGGCAAGCCACTTGATGTCTATAATAAGTCAACTTCATCCTATTTTGTGAAAGGAAAAATGCAAATGTATGATTTAAAGACACACACCAGTTGATCATTCAGTGACACCTCCATCACTCCAGTCTACAACATGTCACTAAATGGCAGGAGGGAATACGCCTGAATATCACCACACATTCACCACCATAGCCCATATTGTATTCAGGTGACTGCCAAAACTAGTAATCTGTTAGTTTTGAAAACAGGTCCAAGGGAAAAAATGTGGGAATTTTTCCACCTGACCATTGTGAAGTCCCTGCCAATGAAAAGACCAATTTTCTGGCCCATTAGCCCTGGACCCTTTATTAGTACTTCAGTGCATTGACCATTGCTGAAAGCTGTTGGTCCAGTCTTTTTGCCCAACATGGATATTAGCTGCTCAGAATGAAATACATGTCCCCATATGCACCACCTCCAACCTTATGTCCGATACTGCATTGTTGAGGAAGGACATATCTTCAGGTTGTGATTTTTGTCCCTTCATAATAGGATACAGGAAAGTGTGACTTTCATCCCTGGAGGGTCTTGGAAAGATTGAAAAGGCACTAAAAGTTTTGTGATATTTACTCTTACCAGCATGTACGATTTAACTTTGAAGGGCTGACATTTGAGACATGTAAGATTGTTTTCGATGGAAGTCTAACTTTGGCATTGCCATGAGAAAATTGTCACACAATCAGTCCAATATCATGGCAATCCCAGTTCTTACAGAGAACAATCGAGGGAAGTGTGCAGCCGCTAAATTAGTGTTTGCCTTGGGTTGACTTGTTACATATCTGTCAATATTTCACAAAGAAAAATAAGAATTCCTTCCCTCGGCCCCTGCATTCAAGAGTTTGTTGATTCTAAGTCAGATTTAAGTCAAGAATTTGGTATTCTTGCAGGTGCATTGGGCAACGTCACTGGTGAGAAAGCGGAACTGGAAGATGGATTACACCAGGTAGTCCAGGACCGCAATGTCATGGACCATGATCTAGAAACGACCCGCAATCGTCTGCAGGAATTTGTCGATTCTGAGGCGGAATTCAACGCCAAGAAAGATGAGCTTGATAGGCAGCGTCTGGCACTGGAGGAGAAGGTCCCAGGGGAGCAGAAAGGTGAGAAGGTGATAGTTGAATTTGTGGATTCTTCAATGATTATCTGTTCACCACAGGCAAGACTACAGAAGTCTTTTCACCATTGCATCAAATTTGTGGAGATTTTTTTCTTTAGTTGTTGATAGAGAAAAATGATTTGCCTGCCTATACCTAGACAGTGAAGGTTTTGAAGATGTGTGTCATATCTTAATGATGGCCTTGTTTTTGACGATTTACCCGGAATTTAAGTTTAAATCAACTTTATTTGCACTCCTTGCCCAAGCAGTGACTGAATCCACGTCTGCTGAACAAGGTTTGTGTGTTTACAATGTTTTCATTTGCATAAGCATCGCCAGGATGTGGAACTTTTGAGTATTTAGGACACCCTTTAGGACTGACAAGTGCTGTCCTTAATAGAGAGGTATCTTGATTGGAGAGGTCAGATTCAATGGAGATCACCACTTTGGGACCAAAACTAGTGTCCTCAATAGAAAGTTGTCCTTAATAGAGAGGTGTCTGCTATGAGAGATTCCACTGTAGTACTTAATGAATAACTAATGATGGGTTTCAATCCTGGCGGTGCTTATGAGGTTTTGGTTCTGTTGTACCACATAATCACATAATCACAAGTTCTTTCAGTTAGTTTATTTCTTGTGAAGATGAAAATCATGGCACTTGTCATGACACATGTGTCACAAATATTCTCACAAATTCAAAAACCAAGCCGGTTTTGTATTTGGCGCATGGCCTTAAAAAGTCCTGACATGCCTGAGATTTGGGAAATGAACGAAGCCGGCAAAGGGACATGAGAAAGATACACTTCTTAGCACAATGATTTCCTGTTGCTGTGTCTAAATCAGCCAAAGTTCTTCATCTTTACAATCTGTTGCGTTTAGTTGCAGGTTGTGTATTTTCCATCTCTGCTTTAGTTCTATAGTTTCATGTTAATTTCCTGTTCTTTTCACAAAATTATTTTCACTGAAAGTTTGATAGGTGATTAGCCTTCCTCTCTACGTTTGCCCAAAGCCTTGGAATGAAAGCGCAAATATATTTTCTCATCTGTGTGTTCTTGTCCATTTTGAAATAGAATCTATGTTGCTGTCTGCAAAACCAAAGAAAGGTTTGTTCAACTCAATAATTAAACATACCATCCTAAAGTATATTTTCTCGGTGAGCCATGAGAGACTGAG
Organism: Lineus longissimus; assembly: GCF_910592395.1. Lineage (NCBI taxonomy): Eukaryota > Metazoa > Nemertea > Pilidiophora > Heteronemertea > Lineidae > Lineus > Lineus longissimus. Next base: position 4,827,676 of record NC_088323.1, on the reverse strand, counting down.
GGGATTTCAATCATTAGCAACTTCCCGCAAAAAATTGCTTCCGGATGCGAGTCCTTTGACCACTTAGATGTCCTCACTGTCTTTCAGCGCTTAAATAAGTAACAGAGTCATATGTCATAATGAAATAATCGATCCTCAGTCCTTCATGGCGGAGATATTCAAATGACCTCTAAGCTTTACGTTCCTCCAACATTGCCAAGATGATTTCATTCTGTGGGAAAATGGTTTAACAGAGGTATTGGGTCTTCTGTCAATTCCTTAAGGAGCCCAGTGATTTTATATCTGCTGGTGAAAAGTGTTTCATGAACGCGCTTTCATAGTTGTCGTTGATAAGAAAGCGCATGTGCATATGTCGTAACATTAACTAATGTTCAAAAACTTACTTACTTGCATGTCATCAAATTTGTAGAAAGTTAAGTTGTGCACTATTCACAATCATAAAATACATTCTAACCTCTTCCTACCATACTGGTCAAAAGCTGACACCCCATCCACCTGTCTTATCTCCTTTTCGAAAATCCTCACATTTGAATAAATGTCCATGTTAGGGCGAGTAAAGGAGTGGACCTTTTCCGGTTTAAGGCAGATGCTATAACTATTTATTGGGAAGTTTCTTCCACTCAGAGTCAGATATTTCAAGTTTCTTTTCCCATACTTCCCGTCCGGGTGTGGTTTCAGGAGATGGTATCAATTTCCCTTTCGCTTGGTATAACTGAAGTTTTGGGTTTGGTATTACATTTTGGGCAAACCATGAATTTGGTAATTGGCTAGTTTTTAGCAGATGGAGATGTTGTCTGATGTCTATATAAGAATGTAGTGTATTGACTCGTAATAATAATATGCACAGTTAACTGTTAATATTATGAATTTGTGTCAATCGTGTATCTTTGGCACCTTGGTAAGTTCAATTTGGACGCGATTTTGATTTGATTATTTGTTATAAAAAGATGAGTACTTCTGCAATTACAGACGAGAACTGATTCGTTTCAACCCTCCAAATCACAATGGCCACGTGTCATGGAGATAAATTCCGACCGTATGTCATGAGGATCAAAACAGAGATGGATCTGCTCAGGGATTTCTTTGACTCCGTTAAACTATGTCTTGACATCTTGATCTCTCTCTTTTAGGCCTTCTCGTTGAGAACCAGCGCCTGTCGGCCGAGAAACGCGACCAGCAGCGCCAGTATGAGAAAGATCGTGAAGAGTACGCTAAACGGATCATGGAGCTGGAGATGACGGTGGAGGAGCTGCAGATTCAGAATGATCGACTCGATGATGACAAGTCTGCCAATGCGGAGGATTTACTGCTCCAGATTGAGGCTATGGAGGAGCGTCTGCGCTCCAATAAACAGTTCTTGGAGGTAGGATTTGAAGAAAAGTGGTCCACTTATGCTCTTTGTTCTGTCGTTCCGTCTGCTGATATTCACTATAAATGGCTGCATCCTACTCAGTTACCTGCATGTCCCACAAAATCCAACCACATGTCCCACAGAACCTTTATGAAGTAACAAATTTGTTCAAGTTAGTGTTCAGCATTCTGGACTATCAGAGGTCCTCCCTCCGTAATATCCTCTTGGTGTAATGGAGTTGAACCAAAATTTGAGGGTCAAGATCGGGCCCAGCTACAACCTTATCTTCTGGAAACATGGGCTTTCACTCAAAATAGCTTCAAGAGAGGTGTGTTGATGTCGTAACTGAAACTATATCAAGTCTTCAAAAACTAACTCGGTTCTTGCATCCTCCAGCAACAAACGGCCGAGCGAGAACAAGAGAGGGAAGAGTACCAGCGAGAGATTGAGAGACTTCAGGTGAAGATCAAGGAGAAGTCCAAGGATCAGAAGGTCGAGTCAAGGCTACAGAGAGAGGTAGGTGCAACTGAAGCACGGGTAGTGGTCTGAGTCATGCTGTGGCTCAGTAGCGTTGTGCAGAATTATCAGTCTGACATCTTGTGGACATAATTTAAACAGCATCGTCATGACGTTTGGTACTTTTTCAGCTCGACGATGCTCTGGAGCAACTGCGCGACAAAACAGACCAGCACAGTGAGGCGCTGCTGAAGAAGGAACAGTTTGAACGCGACCTGCAACAACTCGGGCAGGAGAAAGCGGTCATCGATGAGACTCTCTGTCACCTAGAAGCTGAGCTTGGTGTTAAGAATAAAACAGAGGAGGTCCTCAACTCGGTGAGTATGGTGCTAATTGACGGATTTTTTTGGGGGGGAGGGGACTTGGTGGGTTGAAGTATGGTGCAAACTTGCCTGCAAGATGTTGGGGGACTCAGTTCTGTTAAGGGGAGTTAAAAGTTTCCATCAAAGAAGGTCTCAAGCAATTGTAGAATACCATATGATTTCTTCGTCACTTTTATAAAATTTCAGAAAATTGCGGCGTTAGAACTAGAGCTCTCAAAGCAACACGTCATCACTGAAGAACTGGTCCAGTCACGAGAGCAAGAATCCATGAGCAAGAAAGACTATGAGGTCATCATCAGCGATCTCAGGGCCGAGCTGGATTCCAAGTCTCGAGCAGAGCAGCTCGTGCTCAAGCAGAAAATGGAACTGGAACAAGAGCTCGATAAGATGAGGCAGCTTGAAGAGGTGAGCAAGACTATGTTATACTCTTTTTCCTTTCCAAAACATAAAACCTTTTGCAAGATGTTATGCAAATCTTATCTGTTGCAACAATACCAGTAATTACTGAAATGAATTTCTTATTAAAAATTGAAAATTGCTGTAAATAATCGTCCGTCATCTTGTTCCAGGAACTCGCCACTGACCGCGATGCATTCCAAGCCAAAGTCAACGAACAGTTAATCCTGATCTCCAACTTGAAATCATCCCTGGATCAGTTACGTTGTAGTAGCGAATCAGATAGTGCCAAAGCTGACATGCAGAGGGCGCTCGATGCAGAGAAGGAGGTGCTCGAGAGGAAGGACAAAGAGGTAGGCCTACTGCAATATTGTAAAACACGAAATTTGAAAGAGTTTTGGGGCAAAAATTAGGGGGGGGGGGTGGAATCCCTTGCAATCGACTGTTTGACATTCATTGACATTGGAATAAGTATTTCAATGTAGTCCTGATTGTCTTTTCCAGCTCGGTGACCTTGTTGATCAGGTCGAGAAGTACCGCTCCGATCTTATGGAAAAAGACAACAACTGCATGCATCTACAGCTCCAGATCGAGACCGGGGCAAAAGAGTTGGAATACCTCAGTAGGAAGCATCATGAGCAGTTAGATGAGGCAAAGAAGAAAAATGAAGAATTAGAGGTATTGACTGTATATTGCTGAATCAGCTTTTATACATGCCTAGATTAACCCCAGATGTCATTCTGTTATGACGGGAGACGACACCAGATGTTTGAAACAATAGAATATGATAAGCCCCCTTAATGAAGCCAGCTGTGAAAATAGGTTCAACACACACTGTGGCTATGGTTTACTAGTTCTAATGCTCAAGAGTATAATCCATTGGCCATCGTCTTTGGTAATAAGGGTGGTCAGTTCCACTCATCCAGTGAATTGACCACCCTGAATAAGGTGAAATCTTGGCTTCATTTTGGCGTGACGCTTGCCTCAAGTGAAGATGCAGTTTGTTTTAAATGCAATATTGGGTTATGTATGTTGCAATGTACATGTAGGAGGAAACCGGTATGCCCATGCCTGACCTACTCTGTCACTTTCTGTCTAGGACCAAAGTGTGACTTTCAGGCATTTTTTCATTCTGTTACTCCCGCAACCATGATGTCATTAGTCTGGATTTGATATTGTATAAGGCCCACAGGTGAAAGATATCTCACGCTGCTTTAATAGTCAGCAGCTGATAGGCCTCATGTATGGCTTAGTAAAACCCCTTGAAAAGGCCACCCTAGATTTGCGGGACTTTGATAGTTGGACCTCTTGATCAGTGTTCTAATTACATTTGTAAAGTTCAAAGAGGGTCAAGATTGTTTGATCAAACTCTGACGTCCCTAATAGAAATATTGAAATTGTGTTGTACTAGGGAGGCTCTACACTGATAGGAGTACCTTGCCATGTTGCATATTGGTGCAGTGTGCATTATTCATTCAGTGATACAGTTAGAGAAGCCAAATGTAGATTGAAATTTTGTAACCTGTCAATATGGAACCGGTTTGTTGACTGAAGTTGGGATTTTTGCTGGATTTGTCTGAATTTGGAGATGGGGAGGCATTGCTTACTCTGAAGGGCCTACTATGTACATTGCAGTACTTCCATTGTGGATCGTGTGGCTTAGAGTTAAAGTAGGCATTGCTTGATTTCAGTTGACGTTTTAAAGGACTACTCCGTTCGTTCAAAGAACTCAAATTTGTTAATATTGCATTGTGTAAATACACGCTGAATATAATTTCAACAATGACATTGTGTCGGCAGATATACATATACTATATAGTTTCAGCTACTTTTCATGCATGATATCTGCACTACAGCACTTCAGCAGAATTTTGCTGTACATGAAAGGATATTGAGCCTGTCAAGCAAAGATGCTTCGATATGAGGAGTCTTGGCTCGACTTTCCGCGCCAAGTATTGGGTGAAAATTACGCAAGCACTGACCTAAAGACAACGCCTGCTTCTTCTCTTCAGAGCGAGGTCCAGCGGCTGAAGGATGAGGTAGACAACCAGGGCATCACGCCGATAGCTCAGCTGATGCTTGACAGCAAGAATGATGAGATTGAGATCCTCAACGAGCAGGTGACGAGTTTGGAGAAGCAGATCGATGAGGTTCACGACGCAGAGGAGGTGAAACAAAGATCTGACCAACTCGTAAGTTTGGTTCTTCTTTCACAGTTTTCTTTCATCACTATTACAAAGCAATGCCACCATCGTTTCTAAAACCGAGCTGATATAATTGACAACTTAATACTGTAGGGGCCAGAATTATCATGAAATTGAGATAAATTAAAAGTCAAATTGTTCTGTTGATGTTTTTTCAGATGAAAGATTTGGAAGAGAAGGTAAACCAGCTGGAAGAATTAGAAAAGGAGCTGTTTGGTGTTAAGTTGGAAATGGCGTCTCTCATGGAAAATCAGGTAAACATATTAAATGAAAAATAGTTTTAGATCGTATGTTTGTCCCAAAAAAAAGATGTCATACAATCTGGGTCATCTCGCTAAAGACTTGAGGAATAAGAAGCATTGGGTCCTTGTGCTCATAATGCACAGAGGAGAAAATAGTTCAATTCAAAAAGGCAACTCCTTAAAAAAAGGGTACGAATAAAATCTATATGGAACTTTCTCTTCTAGGATCTTGCGCGCCACCTAGAGGCCGAATTACAAGTTAAAGATGAAAAACTGGAGGAGTTGAAGAAGGAAATTGACGAGAAGGAAGAACAGAGAAATAAGGTATTGTGAACTGCCAAGAGAAGTTTTTTGAAAGGCTGGTCCCCCCCCCCCCCCCCACAGGATGAGGAGTCAATTGTAACTTGTTGTAATGTGACGAATGTAACTCAAGCAAGACAAGTGTTTTTCTATATCTTGGATATTTATTTCAACGGCCCTTGCGTAAATTGATGTGGCCTCATACTCATTTCACAAATATTTGTATCATTTAGGTCCAAATGGAATTGGACTTGCATCGTACCGACGAGGCCAACCAAGTCAACCTCCTGGTTGCAGAGAAAGAAAACAGTATCGAGCAGTTGACAAGTCAGATCGAGACTCTGAATGCAGAGGTGAAAAACTTAACAGAGTTCCAGGTGAGAGTGGAGAATGTAACGTTGGAATCTTTGGTAGTCCCAGAGGTGGAATATTTGTCGGTGTGGGCGAAAGCGTTTTTTGCTGGAGCATCATTTTAATCCTGTGACTTGATATGCTGTGGGGTGTTTAGGAATTTGCTTGTTGCAGTCAGGGCTTTGTAATAAGGGTCTTCAGATTGGATAGCTGCAATAATCAGATCTAAAATTGACACAATTCACAATTTCATCAACAAGAAAGATAACTACAGTAGAACCTCCCTTAGCGGACACCTCTCTATTAAGGACATCCTCTCTATTAAGGACTCAAGTTTTTGTCCCAAATTGGGTGTTTCCATTCAATTTGACCTCTCTAATCAGGACACCTCTCTATTGAGGACAGCACTTATCAGTCCGAAGGGTGTCCTTAATAGAGAGGTTCTACTGTAAATGAAAAATTAATCCACCTATAACTCTGGACCAGACAGTTTTGACAGCAGAGATTGAATTGAAGGAAATGGTTTTCTTTCCAGCATAATATACAGGATCTCTGCTTTTTCATTGAAGAAAAACAGGTTCATTAACTTACTTTAATATTTGGTGTCTGTTTTTCTCTAAGTTTTGGATACAGGCGCTTGGTTTTTACAGTCACTTCGCTACAATGGACCGCTAATCAACGGTAGCCTATGAAATCGTCATTAAATTGGTCCGTAGCGGAGTGGTTTGAAAAAAATGTCCATCCGCCTTTAAGGCTCCATAAATTTGCATTCCTCATAAATGAAGGTGGTCTGACAACTGAGGTCGCATTTGGTTTTCAATTCCTATCAATTTAAATCTCTGTCCTGTCCGACTGGTGGAGGTGAACAGGCTAAATAGGACCTTTCTCATGAACATCGCAGTTTCTTATGAGGTCTACACACCAGGAGTTGTCCGAGGCAAATATGTCTACTTCGATACCATCTACTTCATGAGATGGAATCATATCATATCTACCTCTGTACTCTTGACACCTCCGTATTAAGGTCAGAAAATGACAGTCCCAAGGTTCTGACGTAGTGTATTTGCCTCTCTCATCTCCAAAGTAGCACTCTAGCAGTAGTTGCAATTGCACTGGTAGGGATATTTCATACACCCAGATGTCACATTTTTCTTGGTCAAATGGAATGGATACTCGATGCATATTTTCATCTGTCACAAAAGTAGCTCACGCATCAAATTTCAAACTGTTCCACAGCTTTTCACCAAATGATTTATTTATCCCGGTATTGCTAGGAAAACGTGTCCTGCGGAAATATTTCACTGTAGTCCTTTGCTTTCCATGTTTAGTGTCCAAACTGCTTCATCTAAATTGCTAAATTATTAGATGAAGTCATGTTCATTGTTATCATCAGATTGTTTGTCGATTGGCCAAGTATTTTGTCCTCGTCTGATGCTATTCTGACCCTCGTGTTCTAGATCCCAATGAGCATGAATAACTCTGACACGAACAAATTTTGGATTACAAAAACGTAATCTTTATCAACAGTGATGAAATTTATCTCATGCAGCCCTAGTGGGTTCCTTCCTTGCTTTGACCTCTTACCGCGGTGATGGCATCCACGTCCCAACCCGTTCTATTTTTCATTTTTTGTAGCAAAGCTTCCAAGACGATTATGATACAATACAAACAATGCTTGAGGAAAAACAGGCTGAGGTGGAGGGCTTGAGTCATGAATTGATGGAAACGAGGCCACCCATAGATGGCGCTTCAATTGAAACTCAGGTTGGCGGGATGCATTTTGTGTCACTTTATACTCTTACTCATGTCCAGGTTTGCAAGAAGCTCAAGGCCTATGTTCATGAGTTGGAAATTTCACCCAACAGTCTGGAGTTGACGGAAAACTTAGTAGAATTTTGTTTTGAAAGAATGATATGTTTGAAAAGATTGGGAAAGATTTCTTGATACGTTTGAGAAAAAAAATTTAATTTCAAACTTACGAGCTTTAAAAGTTCCATTTGATGGGTCTGATCGAACACAGCTGATAAAGTATGGTGGGGTTTGACAGATCAGTTGAGAAATCTATACTGAGTTTGAGTGATCCTGAACATGAAAGAGTATGCATCTAATACACACACTACTAACATAACTTTGACAAATTACTCGCCATTTATATATTGGATATTGAAAACATTAACGATGACCAGTAGTAAATTTTCAAAATATGAAACTTTTGCTAAGATTTTACGTATTTGTGTTTGTTACGACTTTGTTTTTCTTTGTCTTTATTTTTATTTCAATCTTTGCTGTCCTAATTTGCATGTTCCTGTGGCGTTAATGTATGAAAAGCATCTTGGGAAACCAAAAATTTTACCAAGATTTCCCATTTTCCTAAAGTCAGTGTTTTGTGTTGAAATGTGCACCTAGTTTTAAAATCAACATTTTCTTTCTGTGGTATAAGCTATAAATGTCCCACCTTTATACCTTATCTCTGACTGTAATTATTATCAGCACTTTAAACACTTCACAAAAATGTCGCCGCTACTGCAAGCAACTTGAAATGAAAATCTAAATCAATGTCTGTGAAGAGACGTTATGTTGCTGTTCCCAACACTACAAAACACCCAACGTAGCAAAAAGTAACTTTTTCGGTACCAATCCATTTGTAGGACAAGTTTGAAAAAGAAGTCGCATCGCTGAAGAAAGACCTGAAGGAGAAGCAGAACATCATTGACGAGAAAGAAGAAGAGTTGTATGAGTTGAAGGAGCAGACGGAGGCTCAGGTAAACATGAGTGGAGTTTGCACAGTCCAGTCAGTTAAGCTGCTGGACTATGCAGAAATCTCTCCTGGAGAGTGGTCCAGGTGCCTGTGACTTTCGATAAGGATCAAAGATTTTGATTTTATTGCAGACTGCTGTGACAAGTGTTACCCACAGATTGATGTTAAATCAATTCTACATTTATTTGATTTCAGGAGGAGAAGGCCAAAGAAACGAACAGCCAACTTTGCGAGAAATCCAAAATCATCGACGAATGGAAACAGCGCGTCGATGAATTTGAACAAGAGGTGAAATCCAAAGATGATGAAATCGACAAACTCAATGGATTACTTGCGGATAGAGATGACGAGATATCGTTATTGTCACGTGACGTGTCAAACAAGGAGAATGAGATTGTCCGTCTGCTCAGGCAGACACCAGAGGGGGACAGTTCTGATAGCAAGATCCTCAGCGAATTCAAGAACAAAGTTGAGGTATGTTGATACACTTTGCGTAAAATAGTTTTCGAAACCAATTAGCTGGTTGTAGTTTACTTTGACCTCTCATTGGAGATTCTATCCATATGACCAAGAATGAACAAAGACTAGTCTTCATTAATCTTGATATGAGTGAGTCAAGCATTCTGTTTTTATCCCGACAGGAACAGCGCAAGACAATCCAAGATCTACGCGACCAGTTACACGCCCTGAAGGACACCATCCGTGCCAAGCAACTCGAAATGGACAAGATCTCGTCGGTTGGAACAGAGTATAAGGAACTTCTGAAAGAACAAGAGGCGAATCACGAGAGCGAATTGGATCTGGTTCGACGGGAGAAGGACAGCAAGATCCACTATTTGGAAGAGCAGTTAGCCGATGCGAAGAAAGATGCTGGCGTCTATAAGAGTACTACAGAATCTTTGTCTAATTTGGACGAGGTAGGATTATGATTTTTTCATAGTATTTGTTTTGCCTGGTGTGGGAGAGTTGAAATAGGTTTATCGTAATATTTGCACACAACTTCAACATGATTCCAAAACTTAAACTTATTTCTGATATTTGTTATGTGTTCTTTTGCAGAAGGTTGAAGAATTACAAAAGGAACTAGAAGCTCAACACAAGCTCGACCTTGAGAAACAAGAGGTCAAAGTCAAACTGGAAGCAGACGTCGCGCTGCAGGAACTGCAGCTTAAATACTCAGAAGACATCGCCAAACTCAAGGAGCAGCACAATTTGGAAGTTGCAAATTTGACGGCGCAAATCCGCGATGATTTTGACAAGAAATATGCAAATGATGTGAATCTCTTACGACAGCAACATGAGCGTGATCTCTATGCATTGCGGAAGACGATTGGTGAGTTCGGTTCCAAGCTACAGATCTTAGTTCTGATCATAGAGGTATATTTTAATGGAAATGACCAATTTGGTACCAAGTACAGTGTCCTTTATAGCTAGATGTCTGCAAGAGAAGGTTCTACTGTAGAGTGTAGATTTTAACTCTTTTTCATTTCTAGATGACAATGGTTCCCTGACCGACATCGCCAAACAGCTCAATGCTGAGCTGGCCCAGGCAGAACGATTAGACACCAGTCTCTTTGCTCAGTTTGGCCGTAAGAGGCAGGAGGGGGTTGGCCAGGAGAACAGTAGCCAGTTGGAGGGATTCAGTTCGGCAGATTCCAGCGGGGTGGACCAGCAAAATGACGACTCGAACATTCCAGACAGACTACAGGTAAGTCCAGACTTATCTCACCTCTCATATTAGTTTCATTCACTTTGATAGACCGTATAATTATGTGGTCCATTGCAAATAAACAACAACTGCCATTCTTCCAGGTGTTATTAAGTCGTCTCCACAATGAAGGAGTCCAGGTCCTGACGTTATCCGAGCTCCAGTTCATTCAGCAGCACCGGATCCAGTCGCCCGTTGATAAGGCGGTGGACGTAGGCTCGCTCCAGCAGGCTTGGGAGAATGAGAAACAGAGCCTCATGGAGGCTGTCCAGGCTTTGAAGGACCTGTTGGCAAGGACGCAGCATTCCAGGACACCTGATAAGGTATATAGTATAGTCTTGTCAAGAACTGTGGATATTTGATCCCCAATACTAGCATCCAAGGTCAGACTTTCCCTGGCTCCAACCGTGCAGCATTGCGAGAATTGGTGACTTAAGCAGGGGCATTGGGTTAAGCCAGGTTACTTCATTGCCAATGGGAAGCAGTGGGAAAGGTTGTTGACTACAGTAACGTTTATAATCTACTTCCAGAAATCGCAAGAGCGTCTGTCCGACTGGCGGGCAGACCTCGTTAAGGCCATCAATTTTGTCTTCACCAAGGAGCGAGAGTCACTGCTCGCGGAGCTGAGAACCCAAGTGGTGTCTCATCCGGAGGAAGAGGTGTCAGTTTACAACTCGCTGGAGAGGAAGCTCAAAGAACAGGTAAGGATTTTGGGTTCAAGCAATTGACTGTGATCTGGAGGTGTTGGTCATCTCACCAGACACCACTAAGGCGGCAGCTGAGGTTTTGGGTGAAATGAACCCCCCCTGCTCTAAAAAGGTGTCGTTGATACCGGAGAGACTTAGACAAATGTTATCTGGACTCTACCACGAAAAGAACAGATGCCACAGTAGATAGAGGATTTTTTTTAATTTGATTCTCTCATCTCGTTACAGGAATCCAAACATGAGTCGGCCATGGAGCAGATTTTTTGTGCCGATCGTCAGTCTCTGCTGGCGGAGATTCGCGACCTTCGAGCACATATGAATGTCATCCGTATCGAGACTCAGGAGGAGAAACAGCGCCATGCGAGCAACATCAGCAGTAGTGAGGAGGTCGCCTCGAAGAAGGAACGGCAGTTGAAATCTCAGCGTAAGTGCCCAGTTCTGAGAATTCTTCCCAAAAGCTAGCTGTCCAATAGAAGTAAAACAGTTCATTTTGAATGAGAATTCAGATAAACGCATTATTGTATGGTTATAATAATTGATACAGCTTGTTTTCTGAAAAACATCGTCAAATCAGGAAAGTTTTTGAAAATATGATAGAAATTTATTTTCTGTTTTATTTCCTTCAGTTGACCTCCTGGACTACAAACTCAAACAGGAGAAAGTCCTGGTGGAAGATTTACGATCGAGTCTCGACTCGGAGAAAAGCCGGACTATTGAGATCTCCAGCCAGCTTGGCCGGGAGAAGAATCGTTGCACTGACCTTCAAGCGGATATCGGGAATCTTCAAAGTAAACTGACTAATACGGAGGAGCAGCTCAGCAGGGAGAAGGCGCGTTTGAATACCTGTCTGTGAGTGTCATTTTTAATCTAGAGTCTTGATCCCATCTGATGAACTGTGAAAACTATGAAGTGTGTTTGTCAAACTGATGCGGATATGGTTTAGTTGAAAAAAGCAACAGTTTTGGGGGAAGAGGAAATTCAGGGTGGCATTTCTCGTGTCGACAGTTTTTAATTTTCTATGATATTGCCATAGGTGATTTGTGTTGAATAATAGCGTGACCACTTGTTGCCAAAATCTGTTCCATCTATGGAATTGACCATGATGATGGCTGTTACATAGTTCCAGCACTGGGTGACTGCTTGCACTAATGACATTGATGTCAGTACAGGTCCTACACTCATTCATAACTCAAAAACCTCTAAACTTTTCTCGTTCTGAAGAATACCAGTGAAATTGTAAAATTCTAAAACATAGTTATATTTCCGTTTATTTTAACCCTCTCTCTCCTGCCGTAGGATTATTTGTGAAGACGTTTTGTAAGTGACGATTTACATCTGTATGGCTGGATACATCTTTCACTTTTATCTTTTCGTTGCCCTTCGTCATTGGCTGGTTCTCTGACCTTGTTGGTGTTCTGAAATCGACTGGTGCCTTACGCCTTGGAGCGGTTACATATGCACATCAGATGAGGTCGGGGAACCAGTCCACTTTGTCGATTTTCTGGCCCTGCATGTTTATTGCATGGTGATGGCTTAAGCCTCAGTCATGCTCCTGAAAATTGCCTTTAGATGGCGCTATGCTTCAACAAAAGATATGTTCCTTCGGGGCACAATATTATGTAGTATGTCCTTACTGAGGGGTATTAAGACTGCATAATCAATTCGACATTTCCGTTTTGCACAAATTGCATGACCCTACACTCCAAATACACACAGTCACTTTGAAGAATTTGGAGCTCCATGTTACTAACATAACATGTTGTTCACTGGTCATTGTCAATACTATGTTTGCTTTGGTTGAACTGTTCGATTTTGTAAGTTTTAGTGGTGAAATGATTCCAGTGTTTTGGTTGGTATCAGTAATGGTGTTCCCAGTGTTCAGGGTTACTATAGTAATGGTGTTGCCCCACTTGACCCCATGTTGTCTGCTGTTGTGGTGATGGAAAAGAGTTACACCTGCTCAGTTCTATTTTGGGGACAGCCTTTTTTGGTCTGATTCCTGGACCTGTGTCTTTGAAAAGGGATTCTAATATTTTATATCAAAATCAGATGCTCTGTCCCAAAATTTACTTCCGAAGAAAACTTCTTAAACTCCAATTGCAGTAAAGCAAAAAGTGCAAACATGTACAAAGTTCTCCCCAGCTCTATTTAATGCTGCTGGCAAGAGTCAAATCCCATCAGCAAGTGTGGCACACATATTATTATTTCCAAATGAAAGCAGAACTTGTGAAAAATTGGTCCAGTGCGAATTTTCTATATTTGTCGATTCTTTTTAGGACCTCATTGGAGGATGAGAGAACAAAGTCGAATCATCTTCGCGAAGCTTTGGAGATCGAGCAGAAGAACTGCGAGCAATATCGCGAGGAAGCTCAGAAGGCGCGGAAGAAAAACGACATGGCCAAGGAGAGGGAGCTTCATGTCATGGAGGTATGTTCAGTAGTCGTGATATATATTGTCTCCTCGTAAAAAAGCAATTGTCAGTATTGAGAACCGGCTTGATCTGAACATAGGTTCATCTCTTGTGACCTTGACGAATGCTGAATACTTGAAAGCCGAAAATGCTTGTGTGTGTTTATTTGTTCTAAGAATTTTTGTGTTTTTTGTAGAAATGGAAACGCGAGCTTGACAGCGAAAAGCAGCAGAAAATGGACGCTTTGAAGGGGCTTGAGGATCAGCGAAGGGTTGTCGCGGATCTTCAGCGCAGCCTTGAGACGGAACGCCACCTAGTGAACCGGAATGAAAAGGAAGCCAACGCAAAGTTGAACGAGTTGAAGAGCACCCTTGACATGGAGCGGGCGAAATGTGATGAGATAAACAGGTATGGCTATAAATCATGTGAATGGTTCGTGACAAAGCTAAGCCTAGAGTAGATGTATCTGTGTAACCCTGGTCAAGCTCATCCTACAACGAGAGATTCCATTGGTGTTACTAATGTCAGTAAAAACCCTGATCATTGTCTTTCTCATTACAGTGCCTTACTAAGGGAACGCACCCTCCGTGCCGAAGTTCGGGAGAGTCTAGAACTCGAGCGTAACAACACGCTCTCAAAGTCGCAACAAAGCCAATCAACATTGAACGACCTTCAGTCCCGGCTTGACCTCGAAAAGAGCAAATATTTGGACATCGCTAGCGCCCTCGAGCGGGAACAGAAGAAAGTGACGACATTGAATGTGGCACTGGAAGGTGATCGTAGCCAGTATCTGGTTGACTTGGAACACGAGAGAGCAGTGTGTCGCCAGTTGAAGAACAATATCGACGCAATTGAGGTAGGTTTACAATAACTTGGATGGTCATTTCCAAAATTTTCAAATAAGGTTAAAATTGTATTTGCAAAATTTCAATTCATTGGTCTTGTTCCTTGCAGAGCCAAAGACAAGAGGTAGCCCGCCAGCTGGAATTCGAAAAGGACCGGGCGTACAAACTCCAAGCGGACTGCGACCGACAGCGTGCCGAGCTTCTCCGCGGACACGAAACAGAACAGGAAGTCGAAAACCAAAGAGAGGCTGAACGATTCAAAGAACGTCAACAACGAAAAAGTCTGGAAATGGAGCTGGAGAAAGAGCGACAGAAGTCGCTGGAGTTGGAGATAATGACGAAAGAATTGCGGCAACGGTGTGCGGAGCTCGAGTTCCAGCTCGCCGAGCGGCAGAGGGAGGTGATCCAGGTGAATCAACAGCATGAGCTTGAGAAGATGCGGCGTCTGCAGTCATCTCCAGATCAGGATCGGGCCGAGCTGGAACATGCGTTAAAGATGGTAAGAGAAGCACTAGAATAAGTTGATGTCCTCTTCGAGTTGGAGATGGATTTTTGATTAAAAGTCACAAGGGATTTCACTGTCTCCCAGAATAAAAGTGACAGAACACATGACGCAGGCAGCTTATTTCTCCTTTGAGGCATTGTGCTACCTGCTACATTATTAGTTAAACTTGCCTACTTATTCCAGCATGAAAAAGAATTGGAGGTTGAACAGTTGACGACCAAAACGGCCGACCTTGAGGAACAGTTGGCCAACATTGAGAAACAGTTGTTTGAATCTCAGAGCCAGCGGCCATCATCGCCTGCCAAGTCAGAACAGGACCAGATCATCAAAGATCAAGCCTTGAGGCTGGTGAGTGCTCAAATCATGGATGTCAAATTTCCGATTTTAGGAGGATTTTAGATTTTTCCTTTCACTGAATGCTGAAATTGATAGCTGTAGTAAAAAGATCTCTGTCTCGACCGAGGAAGGGTGCTGTAGAAGTCTAAGCACTTATCAAATTCTATTTTCAGCATGAGAAGGACTCCGAAGTTCGTATTCAGAGGAAAAAGATTGCCGACTTGGAGCAGAATATTTCACAGCGTCGCCACCAGATGGAAGAGATGTCAGAGGAGCTTCAAGACTCACGGAAACAGGCGCTGACTTCGACGCCCATGCACTTGGAGCGAGACAGAAATGACTTGAGACAGACTTTGAAACTGGTAATAATAATGATATTGAGACTTCTATGGCACGAAATACAATGTGCTCAATGCGTTTCACATTATCACCCAAGTTGTTGGCCTGTACATCCCAGAATATCACATATTCGAGCTGCATGAACTACACTCTTGAATGATTAACCATTTATAAATCTTGTTTCACTGCAAAATAGCAAACAAAAGGAGCGTATTGTTTTGACTTGGATATATTTTTTGGCTTTTGGTTATTCAGGTGTTCTGTGTTTGTATCCTTCAATCTGTTTTATGTTGTCTTACAGCAGGAAAAAGAGATTGAAGTGGACGCACTGACAAGTAGAATCCAGTCTCTTGAACAACAGCTCAACGAAGCGGAGAGACATGTCCTTGACCTTGAACAAGTCCGTGAAGCCGAGCGCAAGCAGCAACACGAGAAAGGCATCGAACTAAAGAAGGTGCAGCATAAACTGGTCAGCCTGGAGGCGAGGTTGGCTAGAGAGGAGAGACCTGGGAGTGAGGATCGAACGTCGGAACTTGTGAAAGAAATGGTAAAGATTTTATCATCGCATCGTCCAGGCGATTATACAACCTTAGAAAGTCAGTGTGCACAGAGCACATTTAAATTTCTATTCCCGTGGAACCCCACTCCCTGCTTATTACATTCTGTGTGCAAAAAACTAACATTTGGTGTAGAGTTTTAATAGTATTTTGACTAACAATTAATCGACATTTATTACAGCTGAACAAGGATGATGAAATTCAAAAGTTGAAATTCAAGGTCATTGAGTTGGAAGGAATGGTTGCTAAGCAACAAGCAGACACCAAGGATTTGGAGCAGAAGGTGGAAAGGGAAAAACAGAGGAAGCAGAAAATGGCTCAGAAGGCGGAGGCGAAAGAACAAGAAATAATGCAGAGATTGGTAAGATATATATATATATTCAGTACAAAAATATTCAAAGCTTTGCGGCATGGCCTGGGCACATTTCTTGCCACCCCTCCCATAGCAAAAGGTTCATAGTAAATGCCCTCTCCTTCCTTTCAACATTGTGTGAGTTCAAATGTTCATGATTATCCTCTCCCATTCCAGCATGCTGCTGAAAACGAAACTGCTGAACTACGTCAGAAGGTCGTCGAGCTTGGACTAAAGTCCTCTGCAAATGACCGCCAATCCGTCCGCCCCCCTCGTCACGTTGATGCATCCAAGTATGCATCGCCAATGCAACGGTTTGAATTATCAATGGAACGAGAGGACTATGTGCTGCCAGAACAACGAACAAATGTCTTTAGCTCTCGGACTGAAGGTGGCGCCTTGACGCCGACATTTTCTCAACGGAGTGGGCCGTCCACGTCTGATGCCTTGGGACATCTTGAATTACTCCGGCAGAAATTACACATGCTAGTTCTGAAGCATAAGGAAGAGGTTTCGAAGACAAAGCACCGTCTCGCTGACGATGGTAGTCACCGGTCAGCAGGCAATACGCCGGAGATGCTGGTCTTGAGCAAGACACTTGACAATATTCTCACGGAGCTGCAAAATCTTCAAGCCAGTTTATCGTCTGATTCAGGAGTAAGGGCATCATTCGGAATTGTTCATGATTTTTGTGATGATAACTTTAGCTTAGATGTACCTTGCACATTTCATTCTTGTAGTTAGGACTCGTGTACTACATTGTTAATTGATGTCGTCGAGCATGCTGATGGAAATTCCTAAATAATCCTGTCACAAAATCGGCTTATGAAAACAGGGTTGTTTCGATGAAAGAAAATGATTGAAATTTCACAGTCTACTTCAAGTTTGCAATGTATTTAATTCATATCAATACAGAAAATTAGGCACAGATCAGTGGGCGAACTACTCTTATCCCACTGCTCATTTAGTTAGAGAATACGGGATCATTGAGAATGTTTAAAAAGTTCAAATTTAGATACATCAACAATCCCTCTCCAAAAATCCCATGAGAATCACAAAGTGAGAAAAAAACTTTTATTCATTTCTGTTTCTTTCTAGGTCACCGATATCAGTCGAGCGCTATCGCCGAGCCAGCTCCATGAAAAAATGCTCCACCAGAATGAGGAGCTGCTGCACTTCGTGGCAAGGATCAGTCAAGAGAAGCAGGAGCTCCGTGACACGCTGGCGAATCTCGAGGAGGAGATCTGGCGTTATCGGCAGAGAGAGGCATCCATGACCATGGTCAGTGTGATTTGTTGAACTGAAGACTAAAACGTTTCCATCTTTTAAGAACTCAACCGATTTCTCTTTGACCATGGCTGCCTTTATCATAACACTTTTTCTGGTAGACTCCCATTATAGGCTCTAAAGCTTATCAAACCTTCTTGCAGAGTGTTCTTAATTATCAATGTTTGCTATCCCTTCCAGGCCTTCAAACCTCGCTCCTCAGAATCCAGTGTTGCTGACAGTCTCCTGACAACAGAGCGCGCTCAGTGGTCACGAGAACGTGCACAGCTAAGTCTCGCACTGCACAATTCTGAGCGAGAACTACACGCATTGAAGAAAGATGTCCGACAGAAGGAAATCGAGTCGGAGATTGAAAGAGAGCATCGCTCGACAATGTTTACATCGCCGTCTGCTGCTGCACAACCAGATCAGGAAAAGGTAGCGTTTTTTATCCAAATAACTCTAATAATTCTCTGTTAGTTTGTTCCAGCAGACGATAGACTTGTTTGGAAGTTGAGTTTTCTGATTTGTTGTTTGTACTTTTCCTCGCTAAACTCTTCTTGATGAAAATTGAAATTAAATTTTGAAATATATTACATCTTTTCCAGATGCAGCGATTATACGGGCATTACCTTCGTGCCGAAAGTTACCGGAAAAACCTTGTATATCAGAAAAAGTATCTCCTGTCCCTGATTGGTGGATTCCGTGACACTGAAGTGGAGACGCTTCAGATGTTAGCGAAAATGGGGGCGTATCCATCAGATCGGGACGTCAGGAGGAGATCACGACATAGTCGGGCCATGACCAAATTTAGAGGTGCTGTGCGGGCGGTGATAGCCTTGTCAAGGTGAGTTCATGACGATGGGTTGTCACTTCAAAAAACCCAAAACAAGAACTTGTTCGTTGTTGAGTGAGAGGACTGCTTCTGCCATGAATTGTTTGTGATGGTTGCAAAAAAAGGCAGATAACATTGTCTAAAAATCTTTGTATTGGATGATATTGAGAAAGCAGCAAAGAATCTAGTTCGTTTCTTTTTCCTGCAGGTTACGCTACCTCATGAAGAAGTGGAAACGAGTTAAACGGGTCGGCTCGGCCGTCGTGGCGGGAAGTCTACCGACAACCAGCACATTGTACATTCCAAACTCCTCAAGTTACTTCCCGTCACGTGCATCAACGACTCACAGTATAGGCAGCGCTTCTCCCGTGTTGGAATCGGGTCGCGTCCACGTGACGCCGGCGCCTCCACGTGCTGATTACTCATCGCCACGGCAAACTCACTTTACAAGTCCGCCGACACGTGATGAGAACCATTCCAGACATTACTCACATACTAAATCTACTCCTGAATATGGCCACAGGTGGGTACTCTACTTACTTATGAGATATAGATCAGGCCCCCGTGAAAGCTTTTCTTAGGAGTTGATGTCATCAAGATTTGTCCTGATGATCCTTTGATAACACTGTAGAACGATGGAGACTTCAGCCCTGGCGCGTGTGGGCATTGTGTCAGATAATTGACCGTTTATTGGGCTAGGCCTGATTCTTTCAACTGTGAAGTCAGAGACAAAATAACATAATGTCGTTGGCATATATTCACATTTAGAAATAGAGATCTCGCCAATCGATCATGTTTTATTTCTCGCTTTCAGACCAATCTATCCTGGTGCTGAGTCTGTGTCCAGTCATCACACGCCATCGAGATCAGGTGAGCCCGGACGGGAAGACAGGTCACTTGATCAGTTCATACAAAAACTCGAACATCTCCAACAGAAACTGGGCAGTTCACAAGGTGAGTTTTGATGAAAAACTGTTTTGAACTATCTCTGATAGATTTTTTCTCTGGGGGTCTGAAAAGGGGGTGTCAATCTGGCGCTATAAGAGTGTTAATATAACCTTTTACAGGGGCCACCAGGACTGTTGATAGTGGGAGACTCAATTCAAACCCCAAGTCTTTGAAAAAGTGTTAAGATTTCCTGTTTTTCAATGTTTTCAACTTGAGCCACGGCAACAGATTATGTGTTTACAATAACAATACTAAGGTGTCTGTTAACACTCAACTTTAAAAACACCTTTACGAAGCAGAAGTTCATCATCTGACTTCCACTAGGGGACCACATTACATGCCTTTTTACCATGATTTAGCAAAGCACATTCATATGAAGGGATCCCCTGAACCTTCAGTATGAGTTTAATAAAATCTCTATATTACTTGCCACTAAAACAAGCCATATGTTGTAGATATTTTTGACTGGAGACTGCGGTCGACATGTTCGTCGTACCTCACCACAGGCTACCGGTAAATTTGTGTTTCTATGGTTTTTGCATGGTGATTTTACATCTCTGTCTGGGGGCGTATTAGCCTTTCTTTCTGGTCACCTTTCTATTCCGATTCACTCTCTTAGGCCATTCCAAACGTCATGCCTTTTGTCTCTGAGTCAGTTTTCTCTTCAGTTTTATCATTTTATTTCCCGAAACATGACAGACGTGATTGTCATGTGTTGTGTGTCAAAAAGAAAGGGAAGCATTCTTGACGAGAAAGCTCGAGAGGCATAATGTGTATGCTAACACTGCTTGGAACAGCCTGTAACATCTATTAGGGCTAGATTTAGTGAGTGTTTTTCCTGTGTGAATGTCACTCTGAATCAGTGAATGTTGAAATTGGGAATCGGCACAAGTCAACATCCACGTTTAGCTTTGTGTTTATTGTACTTTAGACCCATTTATATTCTGTAAGCCTGATATTTTCAGGAGAAGGGTGCAATCGCAAACATCATTCTGTTCACCCTGAACACCTTTAAGTTATGATATTGTGGTGCTTTAAAATATGTACAATAAGCATCTTGGAAGTGTTGTAAGGCCAGTGCCTCCATCTGATGGCAGAGTGTTGAATTAGATTCAAATTATGAAGTATCCCAGTAGTCTGTGTTGCAAAATTCCGTTTTCTAAAGAGAGAAAGCACAACAATACTTTTCTATGATAATTGAAATCTTTTCATTTTTCGCTGTTTATTCTTTAAGATATGATAGCAAGAGTCATGTAGGTGTTTTATTGTTGTTTTTGCTTTGCTCTCTGTGTTATTTGGGGGTCTCTGCTTATAGCTTGTAGCTGTCTGTTGAACACTTGTGTTCAGAGAAACTATCACTTTCTGTGGTTTGGGCCGAGCCCATTGCGTTAATGAGTCACATTAACTGTTAGATGTTGAAGTGTTGGATATAACGGGATAAGAATCCGGCCCTGGTGTTTGTGGATCAGTTCTTCCGGGTCATGTTGGTCTGTACCGGTACATCATGTTATTGCCAGGCCTCCACATCCATTGCGGTTGTCTGACACACCCTGAACACATGTCACCTGTCCTGTTTACAGGTACATGATAATAAAAGCTTGATAGGGTTTTAGGGTTCATGCATATTTTGAGGTATCAAGGTTTTGTGGTGGTGGTGGTGGTATTGAGGTACTGATAACATGACCAGAAACTCCCTGAAGTACCTTGCTTTGGAATTGCGGTAATGATGTTGCTAGCTTTTCTCTGCTGACCATGCCGAGGGCACTACTAATGGCTGGTGCTTTCAGTTTGGTTGGTCAACCCCACCCCCACCCCACCACCACCCCATGAAGTATATGAAGCAATTACAGAACAATTCCGTAGAAAAAGGTGATTTTGTCCGAGTACCCAGTCTTTGATCTTCTAACAGAATAGGTATATTTTCAAATTGATAGCAGTCTCTTTAACCTTCAGCTTCCTCGGACTGCATCGGCCTACCTTTTCCAAAATACCGCTTGTTCAAACAAGTTTTCTAACATTTTTCAGCCACTCGGAGCTCAAGTAGTCGATCGGGATGCGGGTACAACCGGAGATAAAATCACTGCGAGTTCATCTGTGACATCATTGGAGTCATGTGACGGATGGTCGACTGTTTCACTGTGTTCTGCCTGGACATGAACCTCGTAAAAGTAGGACAACCTTCGAGGTGTACAACATTAAGACTTAACAAAAGTGGACCTTTTCTGTTATATTCTGCTAAGTTTTTGTCAGTTTTATTATCATTGACTGTGATTGCCTTGTAGCACCATTCCGTTCAGTGTATTGGGGAGTAAGCTCCAGTCCGTGATTTATGTGCTCCAGTAAGGTAATGGCACAACTACATTAGAACCTCTCTATTAAGGACCACCTCAGGACCGACAATAGACAGGTGTAGTAATTCGAAAAGTCAAATTTTACAGAAACAACCAATTTGGGTCCAAAACGAGTGTCCTAGAGGGTGGTCCATATAGAGAGTTGTCAGCTAAGGGAGGTTCCACTCTATATTGGCTTGTCCTCTGCAGAGAAACTTCTAGAAAATCTGGTTTATGGGTCCGTTAGGTAATTCCTATTATTAGTAACCAGGACATGATAGTATTCAAGTTTGTTATTCAGGTCAAGACCAAAAATCAAAAAATTTGAAGTATTTTGACTTAGGAATTAATGTTTATAGTTAATGCTTAAAGTAGCTATTTTGGGACAAACACCGGCAAGAATTAAAGAAGACTAGTCTTGATTAAATCTTGATACCGGGTATGGTTTGTGGAAATAAACTTGTGTATGATGTAGGCATTATTAAGTATTTGAAAATTGAAGGGTGTTGTTTTTCAACAGTGTGAAATGTTTCTGGCGGATTTGATTTTTTCTCATAGAACCCTGTAGTTCCTTGATAGTGCTTATGTCATACACAAAGTGGTGTCGACGCCTTGGTAATGCTAGTTTGAATTACATATTGTACCTGTGTTTGACAGTACATATCAATGTACAGGTCAACTTAGGGTGAAATGGACTAAATGTGTCATCTATGTAAAATACACACATGTGACCCGCTCTACCAAAACTAGGCGCTTGTCGCATCTGAACTTGACAGGTTGATACGGACTTGTTGTTCATTTCCCTATTGTAGAACTTTTGTTGAATGTGACCAAATCAGTTTGTAATAGATTTCACAAAAGGTCAACAATAGGGAAATGAACAACAAGTCCGTATCAACCTGTCAAGTTCAGATGCGACAAGCGCCTAGTTTTGGTAGAGCGAGTCACACATGTACATATCACTGTAAATTACTGTAGAAACATGGATATTGTGGGTTCATCCCACCTTGAGTTGACCATTAATCAGTAAAAGCACAGAACGTTTAAAACTCCAAATTTGATAGCGTTTCATGAGACGTTACCTTTAATTTTGCCCAGGGTACGTGATGTACAGCTCCCAGTGCATTATGTACAGAAAAATCAAGTCAACTTAAGTTGAGATGAACTTGAAAGACGTGCATTGCTTTGTACATTGTAACATAAAGATATATCTCTAATTTATATATTTTTATCCCACCAGTGAATCTCAGAATGTAGCTATAAATTGCATAAATGTTCAATTTTTTTAATTGTTTGAGTTTTACAATTTTGGACTGACAGTGATTTGAATGCCAGGCTAACTGCATGGCTTTTCCTGAATCTCGTGTATCTGTCTTTATGAATAAGCCATGGGGGGGGGGGGCTTATGATCTAAATGGTAATGAAATGAGAGAATGCGTGTTGAAACATTTGCTATAAAGATCGTTGAGGTCAAAATTGTACTGAAATGGTATCATAGTTGATACCTTCTTCAGTGGTATCTTGTCATAAATTATCATCCTCCTGTAGCACGCATTTGTGTCGATCCTAAGATACACTGATTGAGTGATTTTGAGAACAATGCAAAGGTCAGCTATGAGAGGATGGAGATTGTGGGGGATTTCTTGATGAAAGTCTGTTTCCTTTCCATATTCAGGGGTCCAAATCATTGTAGTCGGAGGGAATGAATTGTGCAACATGAGGGGGATATGGGCTCCCAGGCCTTGGATGTTCATCAACATTAGACTTGTCACCTAACTGTCGATTTATTCTCGAAGTTTGTCATCGTAATTTATAGATTTGAACTCAAATGCAGACTCCAGTTCTCTTTTAGTACATGGTGGTATAGATTTAATCAAGAATGACCTAATCTGTATTTGGTACATGGGATGCAGAGAACTTTTAAAATGGACTGGGATGTTATAATTTGGAAAATATCTCAAAATTGATGGTGAAACGCCTTCTTTTGCACGATCTTGTCTTCTTTTCTAACTAAACTTTCAGAAATGTTCAGGATTGGTTTGGTGAAGGAGGGGTGTCTTTGGCAAATGCCAGGCTGGCAGCGACACTAACAAAGTTTACAGGTTAATGGGCGGTTTTTAGTGAACCAGAAAGTGTACAGAGGCATTTTCCTGACTGTTTGTGCCCGCTTTTAGCTTTTTATCTGCAGCATGCTCAGCCGAGATGATAGGCAAGCTTCATTCGTCCCTGCCCTGCAATTTCTAGAGATGCTCCTTCTTTAAACTTCAGAGGCCTTGGTTAAGCCTGTAATGTATTTCACTAAGAAGGACTTTCTTCTTGGTTTCGCATGCATTCTGCTTAAATAGGTTCGGGTTCATGAAGACTTAAGTTAAATATTTTTTGAGTTGTTTTTTCAATTTGCAAAAATATCTTTCTAAAAGCTGTCAAAGCAGAAAGCATTCGATCTTTTCTCTGCTTTTCATTTTATCTTGAAAGACTCTCAAATTGGTGAAGGGTAGGGATGTCTTCTGATAGTTCAGTTAGAATGGGTGTTGGCAGTAACCCATGTAGTGTAGTGGTTAAGGGTCACTATTGCTTTTGGGAAATACCAAGGCCTCAAAAGAGAAGAAAATCCTGAAACTTCAAACTCATCCTCATAAATCAATTGTGCATTCACCTTCCTGTTTATCTTAAACCTTTGTCCTGTTAGAAATTATAATTCTTTCCACTTAGTTAGAAGGGCGTTGCTGACTTAGAAAATGTCATTGACTAAAATGAAAAAGCTCCACAGCTCTGTTGTTAGACATTCCCTTCTACTGAATTGACAGGGTCTGTGCCCTCTACAACAAGATTTGAGGGAAACTTCTTCAGCAGGTTTTCAAAGTCATTTGTGAGCTGATTTCCAAATGTATTGTGCCTACGTGTTTAAGCAGGTGCAGTGGTGTGATTATCACTTTGACCTATAAGAAGAATGTGGCCTGATGTGTAGGCAGCCTTGACCGGTACACACAGGTACACACAGTATGTCTGTCTAGGACCTGGAGTCTGCATTTGAGAAACAAATTGTTCCATTCATCATTGGTCGAATAAAAGAGATGAATTGTCATTTGAGGAAACATTTGTTACATTAATTATTTATTTGAATCAGAAGTACGTCTACACGATGCAGAAGATTTTGACTGAACTTGACCTTGTGACATATGTGTACATGATTCAAAGAAAGCAACTCGATAAGTGTGTACATGATGCCAAGAAAGTGACTCGACTTGTCATCTTGGAACAGATGGGTACTTTCAAAGTCCTTGGAATGAGACTTAAAACCAACGTTCCTTGTATTTGGTGTCTATACCAGGGCAAGAAACCTCAAGATCTCACCAAGTGAAGACATGAGTAGCTGGCGTGGACTCTGCCTCTGGACAAAGACGGAGTCTCTAGGCCAATTGGCACCTAACTGCAGAGGTATGCAAAAACGCTCATCAATTTAGACAACTAGATCAAATTATATTCCAATTTGGATCTTTGACATGGCCCCTTGATCATATTTAACATGCTGAACTAGGAATGTTCAAAACACATATTGTGGACCTCTGAAATGGACCCTTGAGGAGGTATGGTCCATCAATGCACTTGAGATGGTCCCTTGATGTAAAGAATCGTAAATTCATACCTGTTATTTCATTGAACATCATTGAGATGGTCCCTGTAGGGGTGTTCAAAGACTGAACTCTTTGAGAATGTCCCTTGAGCAGATGATGAAGTTTTTAAACCAAAGGGCCATCACTGACCCTTTTGATACGCCCTGTATTCCAAGGCAGCCCAATTCAAGCTGGTAAAGACCGCCTTTTAGTTGGTGATGAAGCACCGACGAAACCTGTGACAAGTTACTAGTGGGTTGTGTTGTAATATGCCGGTTATCCTCTTGCAGCTTTTTCCCCTTCCCCATATCATATAATTAAGGAATTATCGCCGACGGTACCAAATATATTTCTAATGCAGATGGCTTTCACTTTTGGTGATGCATGACACCTAATCCTTGTACACTCCTGACGCAGAGTGGACATCGTCCTGTCGCCCGATCACCATAAGGAAGTTCAATTAGGATGGTGCAATGGACTGCCCCGGGTGTCTAATACCTAGCTAAGAAAGATGCAACCGCTGAGGATTCCTTGAACGAATTGAACTGCAAATTGGCTTCTGTCACCCGTCAGACACGATGGTCGATGCCTGAGGAACTTCGACCACGTGTCTTCTCTTCACCAGAACGCAGTCTCGTCAATGATTCATTCATTTTTTCGAACCAGCTATAGAGGGAAGAGTTGGCATTTCTATTACTGATGTTTTCGTTCGGTTGAGTTGGTTCCCTCTGCGTCCCTTCCTTCCTTCATGCATGCAAGACGGGCACGATTCGGAGCGTTTTCGAAGGGAGTACACCATACTCTCGCTCTCGTCGTTCAAAGAACTCGAGCTGTTGGCGAGGGATGAACACCTTGAACGGGCTGCGTACTCGCTTGAATACGCCCCCGGAATGTGATATCGGGGCGCGGCACCTTCAATGGCAGGGAGAAGACTCTGTATCTTCTCTCGGCTCGCCCCTTTGTCGACCCCTCCCAACTTCTTCGAAAGTTCCCGAAACTCGGGTGGTCGGTAAACGTCGTAGAGAGGATCCTTTGCGTGTGACGGCGGGAATGGCACCTCGTGAGATAAACTTGCTCGACAGTCGAGCGGCTGATCTAATTCATGTTTTCGGTAGTTCGAGGCCCATCCGTCTCCAGTCTCTGATGCCCTCCTCTGCGGGCATTTGGGTTTCAGCTTCGTCGATATTCGACTTTCGGAGTCCACCCGAGCCCTGTGGTCGCTGAGTAGTTCTCTCGACTGCAGCCCAATGGTGGCATTTCTATCCTGAAAATGTTTACATAAATCCATCATGTCTCGCGATCGCTCCTTCCGTTTCTCGCATGATGGTGTCGGGTTAGTTGCCATCTGAAACAAGGATGATAATATTCATTACAGTTGATACATTGGCCTCATCTTACAAGACAGTTTGCAATCGCGTCAAAACGTGTCTCCAGACCGACCGCGGTCCCGCAGAACTCCGAGATCCTTGGTATTGAGCCCAATGTGTCTTCTCCTGTCCCAGGAAATAAGCTTTTTGGTGTTTCTGGTGATTCTCTCTCATCCTGACCCTCATGGTCTTATGCTCTCCTAGAATTAAGATATTGATTAGGTGAAAAAACCGTGGTGGTCAAGCTGCGCGCGTCACTTCGTGAAATAAACTACCTTAAACTTGTTGACCAAAAGCCTGTCTCTCTCTAAATATCCCGCCGAACGGAACCGTCCGTTGTTGGTCCGTGCCTCTAGTAGAAAGGACAAGGCGAAAGTGGAAAATGGATGCATGAGCAGACGATATATTCACCTATACGTCGCTGTTTTGTTGCGTTTCCATGGATTTTTTGACGTGTTTTCAAAACAGTCGCAACTCTAAAAATCAACCGATGGGTTACATATGTAATATGTAAGGACTCCTAGTGCCGTGCAGTTGGACGTCTCGTCAATCCTAAACGTCGTTCCTCAGGGAGCGTGTCCACTAAGGTGGACAGTGGCGCAACCCCAGGCCTCGATAATGTTTTCTATATCGAGATGGACGATGGGTGTACGAAATAGTATAGGTTTCTCTCGCCTAATAAGGCGATAGACTCCCGGGGTTTTGAACCACCTCACACATCGCTAGACCAAATGAGCGTTTACCACGAGGGAAGTAGCCCATTATCTCGATTCACAAAACTGTTTAAAGACATATCGAGCCATTATTTGATATGGAGAGGCACATGTCTTGTATGCTCTATTCCACCTTTTTATTGCTACGCTATCGACACGAGCTTGCAGGTTCGATCCGCTACGCTCTACATCGATACGGACGAATAATAGTCAAATGACAACGCGAACTGACAGGTAAAAGTCATTTATTGGATATCGCAACAGTATTGTACCAGTTGCGGCCAATAGTGGCGATCTAACATATAATCCCCTACCCCAGTATAGCCTACCCATTGTCTCTTTAAGCTTCATCAAAAGAAACTGTGAATGTGGTATTTTTTCCGAGTTTGGTGAGTTTTCATCAGTCTAAATTTCAACTTTCAATTCGGAGTTTTTAAATGTCTTTTCCATATCAAAGGGAACGTATCACCAATTTCGCTTGTTATCATTGAATCACATTCAAGAAATTTACGCAGAATTCCAACTCGTTTTCATTAGCCATGCAGGTTTGTGTAAAATCACGTTGTTTATTTTTGTCTCCTCCAAACTTCTGGGAAGGCTTCACAATCTCTTATCTTGTCGCCGTAGTTTAGTCCACCCATGTGAGGAGGCGCTGCTTCCCATGGTCGTTTGGCCAGAACAGAATCGTCTCCTGTGGCGAAAAAGCATAAAAATACTGAGAGAAAAAATTAACAGATTCTTCCGAAAAAAACAATGTTACTGATCAATATTGTGCAATAACGGGTTAAAACGACCAGCAATTAAGTATAATACTTACAAAGATCCAACCCCCCCCCCCCACCCAAAACGCCAGGTGGTCACGTGATCTATGTTCCCGTCGTTCGACGCCCTCATCACGGTGTAGAACAAGGTGCTCGCGTATGCGTTTCGGCATCCTGAGCTTCGGATGTTGTACCGAGCGGGTTTGCTGTGTGAGAGGGGAGGGGCAACTGACCCAGGTATGCGAGGATGGGACGTGCCGGCCATCCACCCCATAACTTACCAAGCCATCTAGTTGCGAAGACTCTCCGGTGGGTCTTGAGCGGGTTACCAGGAGCTCCATGCAGACATTTATTGTGGAAAATGACGATGTCTCCAGGCTGAAAAAGAACGTTAGGATGATTCCGTTGAACTTGTCAGTCATACGGCCATGTACTTTTCGGACAGATCAACCGCGTCAGTCTCCAGGCAAATTATGGATTTAAAAGTAAACGCAGTATATCTAACTCTACCTTCATTTATCTGTTCGATCGGCCATTGGTTTCACTTCGAAAAGGGGTGACGTCGAAAACGAGTAGTCCAATGTTGCTCCACCGCATTGTAAGCCTATATCGCGCCAGCGTTTTGGTTGCACTTGGCAGAAAGGCAAGAGAGACTATAAGCGACCGATCGTCAGCGCCGGGAGTAGGGCAGGGTTGCGCCCGACCCACGAGAAGAAAGAGGTGAATCTAATCTAACAAGGTGCCACCCCTACCTCACAAGTCCACTGCAATATTGGGTATTTATCCGGGTTGTTGTCAATTTCTTCATGGGGAACATCTTCGTATTTCCGATGAGTGACATCATCGTTGATGGTTTTATAGGTTTCTGTCGTCGAAAATTGTCTTGGGTAGAACCACTTGTCCCAGTTGTGTGAACCCTTGACGAACCATAAGGTGTTTTCCTTGATCACAGGGTCCAGAGGCATCCATATTGAAATATTCTGAAGAAAGGCGTATAAGTTTTAGCCGCCTGAAATCATAACGGAATAAACTAAATCACGTAGGCCTATAGTTTCTCAGAAACCTGCGGTAGGCCTGCATGATGAAAAATAGACAACGCATTTGCGTCAATGAGATGTCGCTATTTTTTATAATTACTTTATCAAAAGGCTTTCGGCCTTCCTGGTCTTATATAGGCCTAGATAATGGTTTAAATATCGACAAGTTGCCAAACACTTGTGGTCAAGATGCCTTACGGCAGCCAATTGTATAATGAGTTCTAACCCGGTCGAGAAGAGTATGAGCTACATTTATCTGCACCAATGGGAAGTTTGGGAAACTCAGGCAGGGTCTATTCTACAGACCAAAGTCTTTACAGACCTCGTTTTTTGGCTCTCACTTTTTTATTAGTGGAGATTTTCATGAAATCTAAAGTGAAATTAGAGCAGAAACGGTTTCCGCATATGCTCAGAAAGAAGTTTTTAAAAAAAATTTTAGTACCTTGATTTTGAAGAAATAAGTCTGTAATTCTCAGAATTCTAAATAAGAAAAAACAAACCAACTTCAAAGGCAAATTAAGATATTTTAAAAACATTTTTTAAATAAAAGATTAAGTTTGTTATGTGAAGGGTGATACAAAGATTATGAATATGTCAACAAACAATCGATAATTTTAATAGTTAAAGAAATATCACGAATTTTCTTAGCACCTCTCAAAACGTCAACAACAAAAAACATGGCCGCTGGAAGGAAATTTTTGTGAAGTTTATTATTAACGCTTTCGATATTCATCAAAATTACAAGTTGTCATTCGGTAAAAGTAGCCTAAAAATGGACTTTGAAAGCAAGCAAAATTTTGTCAAAAACTTCAGACAGAGTACGCCCAGTAAAGGGTTATGGACTATGTAGCAACACTGCCATGATGCGCTATGAAGGGAAGGGCACATCCAGAAGACATGGGTCACCACGTAGAACCTGACACAATTGGGGAAAAGGCGCACCAAGTAGCGAAAAGGAACCAAAAAACGAGGTCTGTAAAGTCTTTGGTCTGTAGAATAGACCCTGCCGGAAACTCATGCGGAAAAGCACATCCCTCGGCACATCCATTGGAATATAATGACGGGGAGGGGGCTCAATGATATAATTACTGACTGCTACCTTATAACCATCCATGGGCTGATAGGACTGGTCGTGATGCCATGGCGTGGTTTTCGTGGTCCCCGGCTCCTTGCACAACGTGTGGTCGAAATAGAAGTTCACATACTTTAAATAAAAGAAATATTTGCGCATTAATATGTGTTGACGATGTCCCTCAACCAAACCGTTAGACTCCCAGAGCAGTCCATTTCAACATCCTATTCATGTATACTGTCTCGGGTTAGGGTGGCGGACGAGGCCGGTCAATTGCGCCCGGAGTGCAGCCGTAGGCGAAGTCCATAACGAAATAAGCCATTCTCATTCAGCGCATTATTACTCTAACGCCATATAAAAGTTTGTAAATAAGAGAGAGGTGGTCTCTTCGCCATGCACTCACATCTGACTCCATCATCCGCCCAACAATCTCCGCCGCCGCAGTATTGAAGATGAAATCCTGAAATTCTGGAATCTCTTGCCAGCGGACATAGTCATTGAAAAAGACGCCACCTCCTTCAGACTTCATGTTGACGCTCGAGCTGCTCGGGTTGGCCATGACTTTCTGCATCCCCTGCCAGACCTTGTCCCTCACTTCCTGGCCGAAGACGCCGCGGAGACAGACGGCCCCGTCCTCTCTGTATTGTCGGATGAGTTCCGGGGTGACTTGGTCTACCATCTTAGCGTTCCCAGTTAGAGTGTTCTATCTGTTGACCTTGCCCTGTCCTTTGCCTATGGTTTTATTTCGAATAATCTTGATAATTTCGTTTATGTCAAACTGATAGGCCGAACTTTGGTGTCACTGATGATAGGGGTAAATTATCAAGGCCTACGCTGTGCGTTAAACATTTTGAATATGTAATTGAATTTGGAAATGATCAATTGCGTAAATACATACTGAATATAATTTTCTGCATTGAATAGCTCACTGAGTTCCAATGTATTGTTTGACAGATTTCCCGAACTGACTGATTCATGTTTTGGACATCGCCTGCAGATTTTTCCTACCAAACCGCACTTTCTTTTGCATCTGAGTTTCCCAAGCACTGGGAATCTGAACAGCTGCACTAGGAGATACCAAAAGTAGAGCGCAGTGTTACGACATTTAAAAAAACCCAGATTGGTTGTTCAATTTTTTCAAGTGTTCGAATTCGAACATTTCCCGCACTGATTGATTGTTGGTTGTGTCTAATTTTCCACAATAGCCGCCAAGACCCAACGCAGTGCGCATGCTCCAACGCTGTTAAAAAGTTTTTTCGCGGCAAATTCGAAACTGCAGTTTCCTCACAACTGCTTTTCACTACAATCTTGTACCTATTTTGTGGCCATCAAAATGATTTGGAAGGGTCCCTCATTGAAGTTTCTTGTCGCTGCTACTGCTCTGCTATTCTTGATTGAGCTTACAAATCACGGTAAGCTCAAATAGCCCCCAGGCCCAGATGACTGGTGATGGCTGCACGAACTGCCATCACAATTACACATAGGCTTACATTTGGAAATACATGTAGTTGTGTAACACGAGGATTACCCTTTTGTGACACCCTATAATGGTTATTATTCTGTTGCAGGGTCAGCCCTGAAGTGCTATGAATGTGTTTCTATTGAATCTGCGCCAATGGAAGCCTGCAAGGCTGGTGACGAATCCAAGATGAATCTAGTCGACTGTGCACCAGGAACAACAAACTGTATACTTTACGAGGCAGAGACAGAAATTTCACGTCGTAAGTAGCCTATAAGGTAAAATAGGGGGGGCTAACCCCCACAGGGGAAAGCCAGGCCTAGCCCCTCTAATACCTGTCACCCGAAGACCTCAAATGTGTACCCTTAGCTCCTGCCTATTCTATTTCTACAGTCCCACTTCAGATATCAGATTGTAAGAAAAAATGAAGATTGACACAAAATTGAGGTAATGTCCTTGGTGTTATGAGGACAAAGTCACAACCAGAATGCCAGGACACTATAACTTTAACAATTTGAACTCTTTCTTTCAGAGGGGTACTGGCCATCGAAGTTTGCTTACCAGCGGAACTGCTCGAGTTCCCCACTTGTTCCTGCTGAATTTGGGTCTCTGTTGCGGAACAATATGAGGTGCAAGAAGTCGGCGAGTGAAAGTGGTGATGTTGTTGCCTTTAATTGCTTATGCAACACTGATGGTTGCAACAGCGCTGATCATGCCTTTAGGGTCAATCCTTGCGGTGTGTTTCTCATGGTCATTGTGTCTTTCTGGATAAGGATGTGAGGATGAGAGGCCCAAGGAACAATCTGGTGGTTCAACATTTTAAACCACTCTCTCATGATGATCAACATTTCAATTCCCTTCCACTTTGCTTCAATTAGGACGAGGAGACTTTTGAATCAATTTCCAACATCGAACTGATAGGACTGATCTGAAAAAATCGAAATCTGCATGAAAAACGAGTTTTTCGGAAAAGTCGAGGACAGTAGGCCCTACTCCCCCATCCCCACTAAATATGGTCCTGTATTCTGTTATTATGTTGTTAAGAGAATATATAAAAGGTCAACTTGATCTTCCAAAATGTTGCAGTTTCCTCTATATGAATTGTTGTCTAGTGGAAAGCTTGTCACTTAGGTATTTCCACATGTCACAACCAATGCATTAAACAACCAAGACGTCCAGGGACAAGGCCGGATGGCGATAGACAAGGAAATGTTGTCCTCTCTGGGACATGTCCAAACGTCACAACCAAGACGTCCAGGGACAAGGCCAGATAGCGGTTGACATGAAGATGTCGTCCTCTCTGAGACATGTCCAAACGTCACAACCAAGACGTCCAGGGACAAGGCCGGATAGCGATAGACAGGGAAATGTTGTCCTCTCTGAGACATGTCCAAACGTCACAACCAAGACTTCCAGGGACAAGGCTAGATAGCGATAGACAGGGAAATGTTGTCCTCTCTGAGACATGTCCAAACGTCACAACTAAGACGTCCAGGGACAAGGCCGGATAGCGATAGACAGGGAAATGTTGTCCTCTCTGAGACATGTCCAAACGTCACAACCAAGACTTCCAGGGACAAGGCTAGATAGCGATAGACAGGGAAATGTTGTCCTCTCTGAGACATGTCAAAACGTCACAACCAAGACGTCCAGGGACAAGGCCAGATAGCGGTTGACATGAAGATGTCGTCCTCTCTGAGACATGTCCAAACGTCACAACCAAGACGTCCAGGGACAATGCCGGATGGCGATAGACCGGGAAATGTTGTCCTCTCTGAGACATGTCCAAACGTCACAACCAAGACGTCCAGGGACAAGGCCGGATAGCGATAGACAGGGAAATGTTGTCCTCTCTGAAACATGTCCAAACGTCACAACCAAGACGTCCAGGGACAAGGCCATAAGGCGATGGACACGGAGGTGTTGTCTTTTCTGAGACATGACCTAGCATCAAAATCAATTTGTCGCATGCAGGACTAGGATAGCAGGGTATAGGAAAAACGATGTGCTATCGGTGACATGTCTAAATGGCACAACCAAATTCGCCCAACGCGAAGGCCGATGGTGTACAGGGGAAACAGTGTCTTCTGTGAGTCAAGTCCTAAGGTCACAAATAGGTCCGAAGGCCGATGGTGTACAGGGGAAACACTGTCTTCTGTGAGTCATGTCCTAAGGTCAAATAGGTTTTCCAAGGATAGGATTGCAATGTAATGGGGAAACGTTATCTTGCCTGGGGCATATCCAATTATGACACACTAATTCTGTCGTCTCTGAGCCATGTCCTAATGTCGCAACCAGTTTGTCCAGGGCCTATGATGACGGTGCATAGCGGAACCACTGTCTTGTCTGAGACATGTCCTAACAATATAGCCAAGTCGTCCAGGGACAATAATCCTCATAACCATGACATCACCAGTCTATTCCGTAGACTACTTAGTCTTGATGCGAGGACATGCTTACCGCCCGTGTCCCTGAACGACTTTGGTCAAGACACACCGTCACATCATAGACCCTGGACCAATTGGTTGTGTCGTTAGGACAGGACAAACTTCCCCATCCCTAGACGACTTGGTTCTTTACATTGGCATAATTGTTTATGATCGACTTCGTTGTTATGATAAAACTTGTCTCGAAGGGAACCACCATGCTTTCCCGCCATCGCCAGCCTATTCCCTGGACGACACGGTCGTGAGATCAGTACATGTCTCAGAGAGGACAGTGTTTCCCCTCTACATCACTATTCTAGTCCCTGGAAGAATTGCAACATTCGGATATGCCTCTGAGAGGAAAATGTTGCCCCATTACATTACCATCCTAGTCCCGAGACGACCTAGTTGTGACATGAGGACTTACTGATGGCATGCCCTAATACACAGCCGTCCTTCGTGCAGGGCGAATTCGGGTGTGCCGTTTAGACAGGCCTCCGAGAGAACAATGTTGCCCCTACACCTTGGCTATTCTAGTCTGAGTCACGTCCTAACAATATAATCCAAAGTCGCCCAGGACAAGTGTGGTGAAGATGTCCTCACGTAACAATGAAGTCGTCTACGGAAAAGAATGGTGATGTTCAGGAGAAGCGTTGTCCTTCATGAGTCATGTCCAAATCGCCCAGGGACAAGGAGGACCATTCCAATGACACGAAAAAATCGTACAGGGAATAGGATGGCGCTCTGGAACATGCCCTTACGTCACCACCATGTCGTCCAGGGGTGTGGATGACAGCTGGCTGTAGGGGAAACATAATATTCTCGAAGGGACGTCTAAACGTCACAATCTATTCGTCCAGGGACAAGGACGACGGTGTTTATAGAGAAACTGTTCTTCATGAGTCTTGTTCTAACGCCACAACAAGGTGGTCAAGGGATAGCCTTTTGCCGAACTTTCCTCTCTGAGACATCCCTAAATGTTACAATCTGGCCTATGATGACGGTGTATAGGGAAACCACTGTCTTGACAGAGACATGTCCTCACGATATAGCCAAGTCGTCGAGGGATAAGGGTGGTGAGAATGTCTTCACGTCACTACCAAGTCGTCTATGGAATAGCATGGTGATGTATAGAAGAAACGTAGCCCTCCTTGCGATATTTCCAAGCATCACAACAAATTTGTCCAAGGGTATAGGGGAGGCCTTCTCTTCTCTGAGACACGTCATCAATAAATCGCCCAGGGGGACAAGTATGACGGTCCTGATGTCGCAACTAATTCGTACAGGGAATAGAATGGCGCTCTGGGACATGCCCTAACGTCACCAACAAGTGGTCCAGGGACTGGGATGACATTGTCCTCTTGGGAAGCATGTCTAAACGGCACAAACAAATTCGTCCAGCGCCACGGACAACGGTGTATAGGGGAAAAACTGTCCTCTGTAAGTCATGTCCAAATGTCTCCAAATCATCCAGGGACTAGGATGGTGATGAAGAGGGGAAACATTGTCATCTCTAAGACATGTCCTTTTTCACAACAAAGTTGTCCAGGGAATAGGTTAGTGGTATTTGGGTGAAAACTAGTTCTCTCTTGAGCATGTCCTGATATCACAACCAAGTCATCCAGGGACAAGGACGGCAATGTATAGGGGAAACAATGTCTTCTCTATGTCATGTCCTAATGTCTCAACTGGGTCATCCGTGGACTTGGAATGGGGAAAACATTGTTCTCTCTGAGGCAAGTTTTATTGTCACAACCAAGTCAATCAGGGACTAGGATGTCAATGTAAACAACCAAGTCGTCCAGAGATGTTGATGGATGGGGGAATTTTTCCTGTGCTAACACCATGACCAATTTGGCTAGGGGCAGTGATGATGGTGGGGAGGAGAACCATTGTCCCGTCTGAGACATGTCCTCATATAACCACGAGTCCAGGGACAAGGACGGTGAGCATGTCCTCACGTCACAACCGTGTCCTCTACGGAATAAAACGAGTGATGTATAGGAACATTGTTGTCCTTCGTGAGACTTGTCCGAAGGTCACATCCAAGTCGTCCAGGGACTTGAATGTTGATGTGTAGGGGAAATGTAGTCCTCTGCAATGTGTCCCAACATCACAATCAATTTCTCCAAGGAATAGGATGTTAATGTTTTGAGGCCGATGTTTTCCTTGTATCAGCTCAGCAGAGCCTGTCTCACCCACTTCATCATACTGGAAATGTCACAACCAGATCTAAGCCAGTCCAGCTGCAGATGATGAGCCCTTTCAGCTCTCATCTTATACAGTCAGGAGATGTGGAGCATAGCTCAGTTTGACTATGACCCCCTTCAAGGGCCAACATCAGACTACCATTTATTGAATGAATCTCGAGAGTCACAGCTCATGAAGAATACAACAGCAATGTAAAACTAATATTTTTATTGTTGGCAAATAACAACAAATTTTTATTGGCACAGGCCTTCAGTTTTTTCAGTATCTTTACACACAATTTATACATGATTTATACAAGTATAACAACAATAAAACATTGGCAGTAAAAGGTGAAATATCACAGTTGTGCAACACTTCATTCTTATCAAGTTCTGGTACACAGTGCTCGGGATTCGTTTTAAAATGACACAGCCCTGAGTATCCCACAAGTAACCTATTCCTTATGGGCAACACTTGTGTCTCAATAAGAGTGAAGAATAAGTGCTAGTTACATGTAGTAGCAGGATAACACATTCCTATATCCGTTTTAAACGACAATTTCTGTCACTGGGCAGGGCTCTCAATATAAAGACAAATTCCTCATTTCCAAACTGAGAAATGTGGGTTGCCACTGGCCTGATTTGACGTTTGATCCTGCGCTAGTACATCACCGTTTAAAGCTGCATTCCGATAGGGGTCGCTGGTGGAGGAGTCTTGGGGACCACCTCGATTATCAGCCTGAAATGGAGGATGGTGCAGAGATAAGAATAAGATGATATAAATCTAAATCTGAGTTTGACTACCAAGATTCTGATCTAGCTTAACACATTCCAAGAAAAAAATTCTCAAATGTGACAAAGGCTGTATCTAAAGAAATTTTAAACAAACTTGACAATGCCATACCTGGCCAGTGCAACTTTCAACACATTTGTCACGAAGCGGATTTAGTCCCACTTGAGTTGACAAGAGAACACAAAACTACATGCATGTCAATATACGTCAAACTTTCACCCACCATTTTGATGCCTTCTCCTGGTCGCCGTGGTGACACACATGGTGACGTTTGTTTATCCACCCAAATCCCCATCCTCATCAGTTCAGCTTTCGATGTACGATTTAGATTCCGGGCGGCAAAATGTATCCAAATCTTTTCCGAGGCAGAAGCAAAATCTTTTGGTGACCTTCCTTCGGAATCTTTTATGTCCATCCGGGCACCATTCTCCAATAACAGCATCACAACCTGAAGAACAACAACAAAATTTAGAGACAACATCAAGGAGGGCGGGGGTGGGGGGCACAGTCACTCATGCAACTTGTGATAGAGCTGAAGATCTATATTTGTCCTGTCACTCGGATGGACATGTGAACCAACAACATCCATATTTGACAAATTGAACCCGAGGTATTTTAGAATTTTATTGTTTCAACATCTTCAGGATAGTGCAACAATAATATGATTTTAAAACTCTTTGCAAATAACTTACTCTCGAACACTGTCAAACACTATTCACAAACTTACCGGACCATGTTCTTGAAATGTTGCCGCATGTAAAGGTGTCCATAACGTACCCTTGTTCTGACCATTTACATCTGAAATGATGGAGGATAAAACATTGGAGGCACTCAGGAATTAGTATGAGTTTTAGTTAGTCCCACAGACTAGAATCCAAAGATATCTGTTCCAGGATATTCACTCAATATCACATCATTTCCAATTATAGCTGTTTAAGAGTGATTTGACAAATACAATTTGAAGCTCAAGAGCTTGGCACAGTTTGCTGAAGTTGAAAGATCCTCAAGTAATCTTACAATTTGAGCGCAATACAAATTTATTTGATTGATTGATTGATTGATTGATTGATTGATTGATTGATTGATTGATTGATTGATTGATTGATTGATTGATTGATTGATTGATTGACAAGCATTTCCAGAAAGAAGAACTGACCAAGGATATAATGAGACTCACCTACACCTTTCACAAGCAGCTGTTTGACTAGACCTTTGAACCCCCAGAAACAAGCTGAAACAATCAAAGAACACTTTATATAAATTTCTGTACAATGTTATTTTACAATAAAAGACAGAATGAATCGTAAAACAAATTGCTTGATGATTGAATCTTGGCAAAAAGTACATGTAGGATATTATGTTAAGCAGACAAAATCAAAGATTACACACGGTTGCTGACTGCCCACTATCATTTTAGAGATTAAAAAAATGCTTACCAACATAGAGCTGACTCTGCACGGCACCAGGCCCAGTTCCCTGAATAGGAACATTCTCGGTCAGAAACTGTTCAACGAGCTGAAACAGACAGAGAAGAAAATGAAACTTTATGAAAGTGAGACACACAATTCCCATGATTTTAGAAAGTTTTATGCATCATTATGTAGTGGTACCAGTAGGTCTTTCTACAGAATCAGCCAAACTTTGAGAATTGAATCGGGTAAAAGAAAGCAGTTTCCAATCTGGAACCTTTTGACACTTGTGCGGACGATAAGTGATGACAACAGACTAAATCGGTGCAAAATAGAAACGAAAACATTGAGTAGCTTGTTTTAGCACAAAAGCACAGAAATATATTTGTATATTTCAAACACGCATTTATGACAGTATAGAGACTACAGTTTACAGCAGATGAAACTAAAATTAAAACAGAGAATGACGGTGGCACTGTGGAACACACACCATGCTGTTGCAACAATATCTAACACTTGTTTTACCTTTGGGTCAAGTCTTTCAATCAAAGGCTACAAATGAGTAAGAGGAATAGCAATGTCAATGATGTTTTATGAATCTATTACGGTAGGTAATCAATCTTTGTGAAGGAACTTTGCTATTGTGCAAGGCCAACAGCGAGCTGAATGGTTGAGTGAGGTTTATTGCAATATATATGCGAGAAAATTGGGTCAACTGTTTACACAGTTCATGCTATGATAGAAGGGCTATGGATTGGGTATAGATCAATGAACAGATATTGAATGACTCTGAATCTTTGAAGCATCGACTGATTGACCGATAGTGGCACTGGCAGTGGCAGTGATTGAGTTAATTTTCTGTCACATTTTTCACCACTATTTTGCCTAATTTCCACAATGTTGTCCAAAGGCAGTAGTTTTCTGAGGAGCTAAAATGAATCTACTGACTCGAGTGTCGCCTTTCTGGGCAATTGTGGAAAGATTTTCGGCTGGGAACCTTGCTGTTCTCAAGTTTTCTTGGAGATCTTGAATAATATTGAAGTTGAAGTCCGCCATGTTGGAATCCAGCGATGCTACAGCCTCGATCCGGGAGGCTTCTTGTGTATATCAATCTACATGCGATGTACACGTTTGTACCATTGGCGACAAGGTTGCTAAGTGCTTGGTATTTTATACAGGGTGTTACAAAACAAACCACACAATTACTAAGTATTTTATATAGGGTGTCACAAAACAAACCAGACAGTTATTTTTACTAAGAAATTATACGAACTTTTCATTTTGTGTTTGTTCTTGAGTTAGTTCATATCTTAAATGAATGGACGACATAATTTGCCATTTATTGCAAAATGTAGTCAAAGGGCGCAGTTCTAAGCAAAATGAAAAATGAATAAGTTGCCATACCTTTAATGAAGTTCCTCGTCGTGGTGGCCCAGAGCCTCGCTTCAGGTTGAGTGCACAAGTTGGTGCTGTCCTCGGATTTCTCTTTATTTTGAAGTCACGTTCCGTCTACTCTTTTGAGTTTTAGGGGCACTTGCAGATGGGACAGGGGATAATATGTCGAAACGCCAGGCGAAATGGCCACAGACCAGGGACCCTTCAGGCCAGTCCTTTGGACTTAATTTAGGGCTTGGGAGCTTTTGGAGGTTAACAAGATCAAAAGGAGAGGGAGGAGACTAGGACTGACGAACAATGCTGATAAATCAGCATGATTATAATTTGGACTTTTGGTTCAAAATGAAAATCAACAAGCAATTCTATCAGCATTGTATTTGACTCAACTTGACATTTTTGAAAAATAAATGTAAATTAACACATGGTTTGGTATAAAGTGGCATCTAACTATGGTCTAATCAAAGGCCCAATCTTTCAAGTCACAGTGTCCAGGTAAATCCCAACCTAAAGTCCCCCAATCTTCTAAAGTCCTCTGTAAAATTTATTGAGCCCCCGTCCCAATCTATCACATTCCGAGATGATCCAGGGGATGCACAAAAGCAATACTACATGTACTAGTTAAAGTCCTACATTGAACTCTAATCCATTACTTGTATTTTTCAGGCCGTATCATTCAATGACCGCAGCTTTCACTTCATCAGATCGCCTGTGGGTCCCATCACAGAAAGGTGCCTTGGAAGTTCGCTTACATAGACACAAGCTGTGCTTCTTGGCTCTGTCAACAGTAAACGACACTGGCTTAAAGTTTTCAAGTTTTTTGTGGGAACCATCGCAGAATGGCTGAAATGATAGAAGGATGCCTGTCAAGATGATTTACCCAACAAACATCGGACTACAGGTTTATTTGAGGAAATGTAGTTGTCATCGCATTCCCTGGATAGATCTTGGAGAGCCTATACCTCTGAGAGAAAGGGAGGCTACTTTGCTACATTGTAGCCAATCATTTCTATGAATAAAAGAAGAGACCACAAGGACAGTTATTTTACACAAGTTTATTTAACCAAGCCACCTCCATTTTTCTTCGGGACATGATTCAGGAAATATTCATGTACAATGCTTGAAAACTTTCTTCTTTGATGTTTTTCATATACAATATCGAAACCAAACACCTTGTCTGGCCAATATACATATTTGATATCCTGAGTATATCAAAATGCTCATTTCGCAAACCAGATCATTCACAGAGTGAAGAAAGCCTTAAAAAATCTTCAAATTCCAACAACTCTATGTTCTGTTAAGTCCATACAAATCAGACCACTGATAGCGAAAACAGTAACCTGTATTTGGTGACTGTCATTAACTGATGGGTCCCTTTTATCATTCAACACAACCTTGTTTTCAAGGAAAGCGCGAAAATTATTGATAGCAGTTGTAGCAGTTCCTATAAACTGTCCATTCATTATCTTCCCCTAGTTTCTTGTATATCCTCTCGTCTATGTGTCCCATCACAGAACGGTCTATTTTTTGTTTGTTTACAGTTACACAACCAATAATCTCCTGTCTTTTCCACAGTAAACATTATTGGTCTGTGTTTTGGTCCCCATTTAATGAAACCTGTCCCATCCAATATTCGGTGAGAACCATCACATATTGGCTGAAATAAAGAGGCTTATACTCAATGGAGGTAGAGGTTGGAGTCGCTTTTGGCTGGAATAATTTCAGAGAACATGCCTTCCAATGTTAGTCTATTCTAACCCAAAATTGCCACCAAGTGATTTGGTGGATAACCAGTTAATCTATCTGTGCAAATCTAAATAAAAGCTACTTAAAACTATGAAAATGCATTTTAGTTGACCTACTTATACTCCTGGTTGGAGTAAGGCATGTAAGGTAAAGATACCTGCCTAGAGTCTAAGCCTGACACTGCCACTGGGGATTGAACCAGGGACCTCTTGACTGCCAGTCAGAGACCCGAGCTATCAAGGCGACTTTTGACAAGTTACTGACCTGATTCCTACTATGACCACAAGCACACCAAAAGTACTTCTTTCCTGCTTCCAGTTCAAGTCTAAATGGCTTCTTGTCATAGATCTTCCCTAGAGTCACAACATTTGGGTCCATTTCGTTTGTAAACTTTGGTGTCTCAATGTGTTTTCTTTCCTTCTCCTGGCCCTCATACTTTGGGTTTGTAAAGTTATCATTAGTCATATCTGTCTTAAGCCTTGTCTGAAAAAAAATCATAACATAACTGCAGCAGCATGTATTGTGTGTATCACTGCAGCACTTAGGCACAGTGATGCATGTCATGTCAATCTGTACTGTGTTTGTGTGTGTGTATGCGTGTAGTGTATAGTGTGACCCTGTGTACATCATACACATGAACGATTTTGGACACGAGTTTCAAATGGTGATGGCGGTCATGACACACATGACATGTCCCTTAAGTGTATGTTTATAAAAATAGTATAAGGCCTGTTACATTATATTGAAATTAAGAAGCTTACAGATGAATAGAAACATGGATTTGGACGCGCTAATTTGGCAACTGCCAAAATCCTTGAAAACGACTTCGCCATCTTCAATGACCTTCACCTAAAAAATAAATGAAGAACTTGTAATTAAAAATAAAACTGTACATTTGCATTTGGCGAATCAGTGTAAAAAAACTACAAATAAAATACACAGGTACTCTGATTTGGGCTTATTACTGAGATTAAGCCCTAGCAACTACTGGACATTATTTAGTGCGGGACTACTCCGCATAGCAACAAAACAGCCATTGGAACCAAATTCGTTGACAACGGTTGAAAAATTCTCTTCTTTTTTAGCCGATTAAAGCAATTTTCCGCCGTATAAAATAAAATAAAGTCAAGAAAACGTAAAAATGAGTCACAGACAAGTTCTACAAGGTCAGTAATTTGCTTGATATATCCGAATTTTGGTGTTTTCTGTGCTTTAGTGGAGTGGTTGTCGGTTAGTTTGGGCGCCTGTGCATTTGTACAGTATGTGTTGCTGTACATAATGTACACAAATGTACAGGTTGTGTCAAAGTAAATGCAAATGAATATTTTTTCTTCTTTTGTGTGGCCGGCCACTTTGGTGGCTGAATCGATTTTGGATAAGACCACACTCCCAATTATTGTTCTATAGATTCTCGTGGTGTAGTCTATACACAGTTAATTTTGATTGATGACAGAAATCACCTTTATTTCGGATTACAAAGCAAAATTCGTTAAAAAGGGTTTCTTCTTTAATTTTTCAGTATTTGAGCAGTACCAGAAGGCCAGGACCCAGTTTGTCCAGACTGTGGCAGAGCTTGCAACTCGGCCCCAGAACATCGAGACCCTCCAGAATGCCGGTGTCATGTCCCTCCTCCGGCCATTGCTCCTCGACATTGTACCAACAATCCAACAGACAGCAGCCCTGGCCCTTGGACGCCTGGCAAACTACAATGATGATTTGGCTGAGGCTGTTGTGAAGGGAGATATTTTGCCCCAGCTTGTGTATTCACTGGCAGAGCAGAATGTAAGTATTTTATGGTCTCTCATCTCTTCTCATCTAATTTCTTGAAATCAACAGAATACTGTCCTACACATGGCCTATTGTAATTTCATTCCCTGCTCTGTCTTACTATCTTATAACAAAACGTTTTGTGTTAATTTTGTTGGAAATGTCATGTCATTGACAACCGAATGCTTCAATTAGTAATGCTAGAATAGTATTTCCTTAGTTTTGGACGACATAAAATGCTTCAGACTGTCCTCCTGGCGCTTCCAACTCCCTTTTCCTTATCAAACTCACACCTTCAACCTAAATTGCACTCTCCTATAATCAAATACTGTCCTTCAGCCTTACTTTGATGCTAGTTGTCCAGCGGTAAGATTTTATTTCTTGCAAACTGCATCAAATTCAATGCCTTGAATGTTGTTTTGTCTTATCTTGTCAATCAATGTCATTTCTCAAAACTCCTATTTCAAATTCTGTACAACTGGTCAATAAATTCACATTGTACCCAACATTGTCCAAGTTCAACAAATTTTCTTATGCATGGATTGATGTTGTTTATATGTTACAACCAATGAATACTATTAAATTGTTTGTCATTGTCTGGTGTTGGTTGCTATGTTTTAAAAAGAGTAGTGACATATACATACGAGTGTTTATAAAACAAAATTTGGTACTTGTAAGGTCTGCACTCAAGGGTCTTTAAAAAAAACACACCAAGTAATGCACATAGAATATTGCATATGGCCAAATCTCGACAATTCTTTTAATTCTTTCTCCTTGTCCTTAAAACAGCGTTTCTACAAGAAGGCTGCCGCTTTCGTCCTTCGTGCCGTTGCCAAGCACTCACCGCAGCTCGCTCAGTCCGTGGTTGACTGTGGCGCCCTTGATGCTCTTGTGATCTGCTTGGAGGAATTTGATCCCGGTGTGAAGGATGCTGCTGCGTGGGCACTGGGCTATATCGCCAGGCATAATGCAGGTATGTTTGGATCTTTTGGTCATCAGGAAATAACTGTTGACAATTTAAAATTGTTATGCTTATTCCAAAGAAACGTACTTCTGTTTAGTCAAATGACATCAAATTGAGGATTACATACTGTGAAAAGATCAGTCACTGTTTCTGACCTTTTGACTGACTAAGCAGTGAAAGTATGTATAGTAATTTTAAGGTTGTGAGCTGGTTTGGGTAACTGTTTTGTTGATCCTGAGTTTTGAAGTAGTCTAGAGATAACATCCTAAATATAGACTCTTCCATGACATTTCAGAGCTTGCCCAGGCTGTTGTTGATGCTGGCGCAGTACCCCTCCTTGTCCTCTGCATCCAAGAGCCAGAATTATCCCTGAAGAGAGTAGCTGCATCTGCTCTGAGCGACATCTGTAAACATTCACCAGAACTAGCTCAGACTGTTGTTGATGCCGGCGCCATTGCTCACCTCGCACAAATGATCCTGAACCCAGATGGAAAACTGAAGGTAAACATTCATAACTTGATATCTGCTTGTTGTATTTGAGGGAAGTTTTTCGTGAATAATAGTGATTTGAACTGGCTAATTTGTAATGTTTTGTTCAAATTCCGTAAGATACTGATTTGACTAA
Organism: Lineus longissimus; assembly: GCF_910592395.1. Classification (NCBI taxonomy): domain Eukaryota; kingdom Metazoa; phylum Nemertea; class Pilidiophora; order Heteronemertea; family Lineidae; genus Lineus; species Lineus longissimus. The sequence continues at coordinate 4,782,763 of NC_088323.1, read as the reverse complement.
AAATACATTTCGTGATTTCAGCGTCAAGTATTCTCCGCCCTGAGCCAGATCTCCAAGCATTCTGTTGACCTCGCCGAGATGGTTGTCGAGGCAGAAATCTTCCCCGCTGTTCTCACTTGTCTGAAAGATTCAGATGAATACGTCCGTAAGAACGTGGCCACCCTGATCAGAGAAATTGCTAAACACACACCAGAGGTAGGTTTAAGTCCACAATAATAACAATGTGACTGGTAGGCCTAGTTTTCCATGTAAATACTAAGAATCACAAGCCTATCGGCGTCTGATTCACAATGTGGTTTGTGAGGAGTGTCATAGTCGTCAACAGTGTAGCTTACGTATTTCGAAGACCAGTGGAATTGGCGGCGTCAAATTATTAGTGAAATTTATAATTTACAAATTACAAATTACAAATCGTTTATTGAAACCGTGTAAAAAGTTACATTTTACATAAGATGAAAGTACAATGACCATAAGCATGATGAACTAAATAACTGGTGTGACATTGTTGTGGATTTGGTGGTGTGCAGCTGGAGGAGTGGACAATGTCACAACCAGGGTTCCTACATTATGTACAGTGGAACCTCCGTTAGTAGACACCTCTCTATTTAAGACAACCTTTCCAATAAGGACACTGGTTTTGGTCCCAAATTGGTTGTTTCCATTCAATTTTGACTTCTCTAATCAGTCTTTGGGTGTTCCGAATGCTTGACACATTTCGAACATGTTTTGGTTGGAAACAACCCTACAGTCTTACACTTATGGCTGAATGAATGATAGTGCATTTTCGTGTAAGCTCGGTGACGAAATGCTGCGACACTATTCGTCACCAACATGCTTGATGGGTGGTGCCATCTGCACAAAGGACGATGAATTAAATAACTGATGTGACATTGTCACTGCATTTGCAGGTGTCCACATCGAGGAGTAGATGATGTCACTACATGTACCAGGGTTTGTACTTTCATATACAGTGGGCCTACTTTTTGTGGACACCTTTCTATTGAGGACAACCTCTTTAATAAGGACAGTAGTTTTTGGTTCCAAATTGGTTGTTTCCATACAACTCGACTTCTCAGTTTAGGAGACCTCTCTGTTAAAACAGCACTTTTCAGTCCCTGGCGCATTTCTGGAAATTTCACGCTATAGAGCAATTGGTTCAGCTAAGTGACAAGAACAGTACTATAAGACGGTTTTAAAAAGTTGAAAATTATTTATTTAAATGACATATGAATGGTTCAGCAGTAATTGGCAGTGTGCATTATGTAATGAAATATGATTTACATAATATAACATTTTTGTGACAAATAGTACAGATGATGGATAAATCGATACAGTGGATAGCTGTTAGAATATGCAATATATGCAATAGCATTTGTTTTTATTGAGATTTTGCGAGAACCAAGTGGTATTTTGACAAGATAATAGAAAGCCAATAACACTACAAGAACATGACTTCAATACATTGACATTGTAGTACTTGGTATACTAAAAATATTCAATGATGGGTATCTTGAGTTAAAGTACAAGATGTATGAATGAAGGAGGCACTCGGGTAAGAAATGGTGTCGCTAATGAATGATTAGAATTAAGACATATCTCTGTATTTCATGTGGTGTACTGACAAATGGTGCAGTTTGTTAGCAATTTTGTACATAGTTGGTGTGTCATGTTTATTCATACATCTTGCTATATAAAAGCGAGTGAGAGAGGCATTGTGACATTAGAGTGTTGTATATCTATAGAATATGTGACCCGTCACAGCAAAACCAGGTACATGTCGCACAGAAGATGAGCCTAAATGACACCAGGAGATAATGGAAGAAATTGATGTGCTCATATTTTACAAAAGGCAGACAATAGATAAATGAACAAACAGTCCGTCTCAACCTGCCAAGCTCAGAGCGACATGCGCCTGGTTTTGCTGTGACGGGTCACATATACAAAGTTTACATAAAACAAGATTTGTATGTTTATTTAGGAGGAGTACAAAAGTTGTATATAAAATGCCGACTTCATAATGATTTATAGGACACAAAATTTGACATGACAGCATTTTATAAAATATGAATAATCTATAATGAGAATAGTTTTGTAGCACCAATGATTTGAAAATACTGAATTTATTTATTGCATGAATAGAACACAAAAAACAGGATGATTACATGATTGTCACATGCGTGAAATATATTGTCATGGATGGGCATTGGGAACAAAAAGAATTGCTGTTATCAGCTGCATTGGTAGCGATTGCTTTAGCTGATTTTCAGAAACTGACAGGAATGAGAATGTTGATATAGTGTTGAAAAAATATTTTTATAACATACATTGCATTCAAATAACACTAAGAAGTAGACGAGTACTAATTTCGCACACTTGAAAATATATGGACATTGACTGTCACTGGTAGTGGTAGTAGAGTAATTACATGCCATCAGCAGCACTAATTCAGACAGTTTTCGCTGTGCTTCAGTAACTGACTGGAATGACTAAGTTTGATTGTGCTGAAATGATACATAATAACGTACATTGCATAAACAAAATGATTACAAGATTTGTACTGTCTTGAAATATATGGACAGGGACAGTCACTGGAAGTTTGACATGCCATCAGTTGCACTGCTCCCGACAGTTTTCACTGTGCTTCAGTAACTGACTTGAATGACTAAGTTTGATTGTTCTGTATTTGCCTCCATTTGGATTTTGTGAACAAAAGTTACTAACCTTGTGTAATTGAAGTGTCGAATTCGCCTTGGTCGAAATGATAATACAGTAAATAAATCTATTGAATGTTGCTGAAAAGAAAACATTTACTACGTTAGAAGCCATGTACATGATAACACCACCACCACCATTATCAATATCATCACAAGTCAACTGGGGAATATGTGTGATATTTGTTCAAAACTTGCGTATATGGTATTTGCAGGTCTATTGTATTGTAACATATTTTTCACTTTCAAAATTAACTTTTTTACTGGAAATTATGAATCAATACTAATCGTAAGAAGCGTATGAAATTACAGAAGGCCTTCGTCGAAAATATGTAATGTACTTGTACTCATTCGTGTCATTAAACCTGAAAGCAGCACAGCATAACAGTGAAATTACCGTGACATCAATGGATGTCAAACTAACGTAGTGACGTAAATTTGAATTCGAAGTGCACAATTTCACAATTAAGGTTTTGAACACATTGAGAACTGAAAAACTTCATACAAATGCTTTCACACCAATGATATGATTGTGGCGCTCCTGATGAGGTATCGCCCTCTGCTAAACAGCTTTGGTCGTAACTAGGGTAAATGTTTTTTTCAAGTGATATGAGCGATGCAATACCTTAAATACCACCAGCGCCACGTAGCAGTCAATGAAGTTGTGCTGGTACCCCATTAACGTCATGCTTCAAATTTGAAGAAATTAATATTACCTTCATCAAGGATGTAATATTTATACACCAGGCCTTTGTCGAAAATGTAGATCTCGAAGTCTAACTGTAATGAAAGAAAATATCAATGTGACAATATGGTCTACTATTTATGAGGGGGAGAACGGGTATTTTCGGGACACTGGGATGGGCCGAAAATAACTGTCGGGATTCGGGATAGACACCCTTATTTTAGCGGGATTCGACACAAGCCGTGTTTTGCGTCACGATTCGGCTAAAATTGCATATTGGGAAACGGGATAAGCCTTTTTTCCTAACGGGACGTCGAGACAGTTACCCCCCTTCCCCGTTCCCACCCTCATGACATGTAGCATTGATTGTATTGTAGGCCTATTGTTACTCACAATCTATTTTTTTGTAATTGATACTGGTAGTATCAATGTGAAATATGCCACACGTTGGGAGCATGCAAGGCCTAGTACAATACACCATCATCACAATCAAATATTTCAATAATACACTGTCAACGAGAGTGAATGTTCAACCATCAATCACGTGCATTGTAGTGTAGCCTACATCCCCCATGACGGCTTGCGCCCCGCTGACACGACGAGCACATGGCTGAGCCAATCCATCGCCTATACACTACTTTACAAAAATCGACACCTACTGAAACTTTCACTAATTATTCTCGGAAATGTACTTTATCGTTACATCAATAAATGCACATTCGAATTTCAAAACTACCACTTATTTTTGCCGTGAAACTGACCTGAGTTATCGAAACACCGTCACTACGAAAAGAGGAAGAAGCAGGTCCGCATTTATCGAAATATTGCTAAATATAATTGTCAAAATGTCGACCAAATTACCAATTAAATCACAATAAACTTATCAAATGTTCACTCATGCCTTTGGGTGAAAAAATACTGATTTTTCAATCATTCTCAATTTTACAAATCACCAATCACAAAAAGAAATAATGATGCAATTACCCAAAATAGATGAGATTTGACCACTGGTATAATTCCGCCATCTTGGATATCGGCATCGTCACCACCGCTTCAAATTCTAAAGTCTTATTCAGGCCTAATATGTGTCACCTGCTGTGGTAAAATGGCTTGTTTTATCAATAAATAACAAAATATGATCTTTGTAAATAAAATCGGAGATCTTCTGGTGTGTTTTTATGTGAATTTATTACGAACTATCAATGCAGCGCAGGGCAGCCATCGTGTTCTCATGCGTAGTGGCGATGCGATAGCCATCCGCGGCACTGCTTTTCAAGATGGTGGCAATTGCCCAGTGCTAGAGGCGTTGTAAGGAAAATTGAGAACAGGCCCCTAATGAATGAACTCTCAACGATATCGATATATTTTCGTAATTCAAGCACAACTGTTCAACAATGAACGTCCACCGACAATCCCACTTAACGAATATTAATATCAATTCATATCATGTATCTTAAAACGCTTTTATTTCATTTTAAAAAGAGTTATCGAGTGAACGATGACCTCCTACCGTACCCTCGAAATAAACAGCCAAAATGACCACAAAAACACCTTTTTAGAAAAAAACAGCGATTTTTACGAAATAAATGTCATCAGAGACGAAACTAGACACTAATTTAGCTCGGTATGCACAGTAATAGTACCTGAAGTGATCGATTTCAAGGAGAAAATACACTGAAAACAACTTTTCAGGAACAGAAATAAGATCACATTGTGAATAATACAATTGAACCCCTTTGTGCAGTCGACTAGTAAATGCTCTCCTTCAGCAAGGAAGTGGCAATGCGCCAAAGCCCCTTTGGTAATTAACTGGGGGGAGTCATTCTTCTGTTCAAGATCCTTTCCTTCAGAATTTTTCCTGAACAGAAACTTATCATAAAATCTACTCTTCCAGCTTGCCCAGTTGATTGTGAATGCCGGTGGTGTCGCCGCTGTGGTTGATTATGTTGGCGACTGCAAGGGAAATGTCCGTCTGCCTGGTATCATGATGCTTGGTTACGTCGCAGCACACTCTGAAAATCTCGCCATGGCCGTCATTGTGTCCAAGGTAAGTGTTCTGCCGTGAATTCCTCAAATTGTAATCGGACCAAGAGCAATCTTTGCCTGCTACAATTTCATCCTTAACTTCTTAGAGTTTGTATCGTACATTTCCTTGACACTAAAACGTTCTGAATTTTTCAGGGAGTTGTGCAATTGGCTATCGCACTATCGGAAGAACCCGAGGACCACATCCAGGCAGCAGCGGCGTGGGCGCTGGGTCAAATAGGACGGCATACCCCAGACCACGCCAAGGCAGTAGCAGTTGCTAACGTGTTACCACGGTTGCTACAAAGTTACCTTAGACCAGAAGCATCAGAAGATTTACAGACAAAGGTGTGTAGCTCATTTAGTTGAAAAAATTCTGTGCTGAGATATCTATCTTTTTGAAGGAAGCTATCCCAGAATTCGATGAGAAACCAGGACTTAAATTGCCTCCTTCAAAATCAAATTTAGTATCCATATCAAAATGACATTCTATTCCTTTTCTCTCCAGTCAAAGAAAGCCCTAAAGAACATCCTACAGAAATGCGTGCACTTGCCAGCCCTTGAGCCTCTGCTCTCAGACGCACCACCAAACATCCTCAAGCACGTTGTCGGACAGTTTAGCAAGGTTCTGCCACACGACCCCAAGGCTCGGCGCCTATTTGTTACGAGTGGCGGCTTGAAAAAGATACAAGAAATCAAAACGGAACCCGGATCAGCCCTTGCAGAATACATCAACAATATCAACAACTGCTATCCAGAAGAAGTCGTCAAGTAAGTTGTACTTTTTAAACCGAGGCCATGTTGCTCTTTTTCTGTGCGATTACAAGTACGGGTATTACATTTTTGTTAACCGGTCGCATGCAGCATGTATTGACATTCAAAGCCATGTTCACTTCATCTAAAAGTGGTATAACGAGTCGAATTGACAATCTCAAATATTCTATCATCATTCTCACCGAATATTTGTTATTTTTTTCAGATACTACTCCCCCGGATACTCTGAGCAGCTTTTGGACCGTGTGGAGACCTTTCAACCAAACTAAACTCTGCATTTGACGACTATCACAAAGACTGCATAAACTTTCGTAAAAAAACTGACATTTGACTCCGTGCTTATGGTTAAGCATTTGTAAAAAGTGATTGTTTTCTGACGGAGAAATAAATTCTGGAGAAGTGTACTCGCAAGATCATGACACAGGAGTATGCTGCGGCAAAAATGCTGTACTTTTATGCAATTTGTTTTACTTTGTTGTATGATTGAGAAGCAACGCAAGAAACTACATACTGTAGTTGAACCATCATCATTGCTGCTAAGTTTTTATTTTTTTCCACTATTCAAATTATGAATTGATGTAAACCTTGAAAATCGAATCAACAGTGAGCAAAGTGTACTGTTGTGGATAGTACCAAGGGATGAATAATTTGATTGTAAAACTATAATGCCTTATGAGCATTACATTAATACATGATCTTTTTAAGCAAAACAGTTTTGCTTTTCAACAGATACATTCCAAGTCCTAACTCGAGCTGGTTGATATTTTATGGCAACTTTAGGAGAAATTTTTCTATCGATCAAGACTTTGGGTCCCTCTGTTGTGTGTTTGTATGCTTGTGGAATACAGTATGCTTGTGGGGTTATAGTGTGATTGTGGGGTCTCGTGTGCTTGTTTTGGATGTGTTGTCTGCTTGTGACCAACAGAGTTCTTTTGCGTCTCTTTGTATTTTTGGCAGATATTTTGGGATGTATTAGATGGGTGTTAGCTCTCCTCTGGCTAAACTGCCAATAACTGGGGGGAAGAAACACTTTGGACTCAAATTCGAATTGATGTAATTATTCTTATTCAAAAGTTTTGGCAAAAGCCTCAAGTAAATTAATTTCAGTTTTACAAGACCATGACTGTTTGTTTTGTTCACCACCAGTTCATGTGGCTTTACATATCTTTGCAAAAACTAAACTATGATGGTACCAAATCGGCTGTTGTTTCATTTTCTAAATCATTCACTTAAGTTCACTGGAATATATCATATCACTCTGATGGATCAATTAATGAAGTATACAGAAATCCCTAATCAAGGACGAGTATGGGGCATCACTTTGTCACTCTGGGGTCAAAGGTCCAAGACAGACTCTCTTGCACAGACAGGACAAATTGCACAAATTTACCCACCAGTGATATTTTTATGTCCCCTCCTTGATTTATCCTTAATTTATAATGTTCAATCTGTGTTTTACCTGTATACTGTTCAGATTATTAAACATTTTATATTTTTACCTCCGTCTTTGATTTTGTTGTTTGACACCACCCTGACCACAACTCTCTAGGACAGCCGACTTGTTTACCAAAAAGTCTCGGTTGTTGGTTTGAATTTGGACTCCTCCAAGATGTCTTGCCATCCAAGGCTATCAAACGATATCTCCCAGTGTTTGTTTTTCAAAGTGTACCTTTCCCTTGACCGGGTGTCAACCAAGGTTAATGTGGCAGTTCTGTAGCACATGCTCTGGTGTCTGATCCAGTGTGTTGCACAGGCACCTCCCGGACTGGGCTTTGCTCATCGTCTTGAGGATGGCTTCAAGTCTGTAGTATCAAGGAGGGTGTTGCTTCTAAGGTCCCCTCTTCTCTCTTGCCAGGTGTTTTTGTTGGCCTCTTTCAGGAGTGTCATTTGTACCTCCCTGTAAGAGGTACTGGATTCTTCCTGATGTTGTTGGCTTTCACCTTTGGCAAGCTGGTTGACAGACCAGCATGTTTAGAATCCAGCCATACTGTCATACATGGTGGGTGTCCATAAAAATTGAACCAAACACTATGTTGATTAGCATATTCATATTGTTCATCTGTACTTACATGTGACCTTATCATACAAAGATTGAGACAATCTTCTTCTTAAAATACAAAAATAATTATTTAGATTTTTTGATCATGCCTAAATGACCTAAAGTTCATTGATAAGGCTAAGCAGACTATTGCATTTGATTTTGCGAAGATGACTAAATATACATCAGACACAATTATATGTATTTCAAAGCAAAAGAAAGTGCATGCACTAGGAACAATCTGTGGACTACATTACAGCAGAAGTGAATGCTGTGGCGAAAATTTTAATAATTTCTTTATACTAGGTGTACAATAACATACACTTTAATGATTGAATAGACAATAACAAACTAGGTTCTTGTAACCAAAGAATAATTCCTGCCAAAATCAAGCCAATAATCCATTGCATTAATATACCACAGTAGCACAAAAGATACATTTGTGTGGAATGGAATCCTGAATGGAATCATTTATTTCATTTGTGAGATTAAAGGACGAACTGTCCTCACACATTTTCCTTTTATTCTTCAAGTTACAATCTCAACAGTCCATTTCTATTGTTTTTAGAGTATCAACGATCATCCACATCAGGTCTGACTTAGTTTTTCCATACACTTTGAAGCGTCCTTTAACTTTCCCACCAAATCCTGGAGTTGTTCTGCTGTGCATTCGAACTGGACATCCTTGGTTCCTGGTGCTCCACATTCCTGTAAAATAGATTCAAATATCTGTACTGTTCGCAAGTTTCATTGAGAGAGATCATATGGCTTGATTAGAGTTTTATTCATGCCAAATTGATCTTGTGAGGACAATGTAACAACCAGAAGGCTCACTTTGAAACTGAATTTTTCACATTTTTAGCCTGGAGACAGATCTTATCTTTGTCAGAGGTTCCACAAATTTCGCATCTCCAACTTTTATTTCCGACTTACCTCGGTTTTTAGGTTGATAAGGTAGGTTGGTTGACATATTCTCTCTACATGGTTGTTCTGTAAGCAAATTTGAAAACCAGGATTAAGATGTGAAAAAAAAAGCTAAAACGATACTTACTGCAAAGAAGTGGTTTATTTATTCTTGGTGTCACCCATACCTGCAGGATTTAAAAATGAACTTTTCAAAATGCGACTGTTGACAAAACACTTTTGGACATGAGCCTGCTTCTATTCTAGAGTTACCATGGTAACTATGTATTTTTAAACATACCTTGATGTAGTAATCTAATCTCCAGTCGACATCAACAACATGAGGTGAATTATTCCCGACGCTGAGGATAACAGAAAATATAAGAGATGATATAAAAGATAATTCAAAAAGAAACTAAATCAAGTGAAGAGTCTGTGTTCATCACAGTCATCGCTGCAGATAGGGATACATACAATATCGCACACAGAAAGTAAAAAATCTCTCTTTTCTCAGAGGCCATTCAGCAAAAAAGATGTGAAATGACTGCAAAGTCGATTTCAGTTGATTTGGTTCCTGAAATTTATAAATTATTGACATGGAACATACCTGCTCAACAAAATTTGCATCTGTGGTTTAATTTCCTGTAGAAAAAACAAGACTTTACGACTGGTATTGAATTACAGTCAGTAGGTAGTTTTTGTTATCAAAATTTTGGTACTCGATTGGGAATTTTGGCTTTGTTACTGCACACCTTCTAACTTAACCATGTAAAAGACCAAGTTAAATGATCTGAAGTTATTAGTATCAAGCACTTTTCTGTGTCACAAGTTTGTCCAAAATCGAAATAGCAAGTTTCTAGAACCACTTATACTTACCGAGTAAATGGAATTAAATGAATTGACTCTGTCTGTACTGAATTTACAGTCCTCTAATACGCCTCCAATTGTTGATATACTGGCATCATGTTTGGCTGCCTCTACAATGATTGCCAACAAAGCAGATGAAGTTTCCTTCAGGATGGCTTGATCTATGGCTGAGAACTGACCATCACCTGAAGACAAGAAGTAGACAGCTAGCTGGCTGTAAAAGTGTGATTGGGATAGAAATCTAGCTCTTCGGATAAACTCGAATGATTTAACTGAATCTCGGGAGAGGATTTCTTCAGCTAGTTTTCTTCCAAGATGATCAGGTGATTTTCCCCTTTACAGACGGTGCCTCTTGTGGTGAAAACACGATAAACAATGACATGATCATGATGAAGCCAGCAACATTTTCATTTTTGACATGCACTCATAATTTTTTACCAGCAATTGCATTCCTGCTGCGGTTGTTTAAGGCGCATTCACAAACTTTCCTGACTAGAGCTGGGAAGCACTTGTCTGGTATATGGGCACTATCGCCTGCAAACTGCAAACTCTCGAGTATTTCGCTTGATATTTCCATTTTTATTCCTGAAAATGTGAAAATTAAATCACTTCCGCCTCCAAAACTCCATTTTGAGAAGGTGCTCATAAAATAAAGACTAGGTAATGCTGCCACAGCGAGAATTTAATAAGATTAAAGCATTTATCTCACAAACCTCTACACACTAACTTATTGAAAGGTAAAATAAACAACGATTAAAATCTGTATAAACATATTTCAATAGAGGAATCAACTAAAAGAGGCAAAAACTCGTGTCGTAATTCCGTTTTTCGATCCAATTTTTCGTGGAACCCGCTATTCACAATGGCGGCCACAACAAAGTTTTTGAGATGCGTTCCCTAAAAAATGCCCAAATAAGCCAGATAATAGTATTCAAAATTTATATTTTTTGACGGCAAACGATAAACGAGTATGTATAGAAGCCGATTTTACTCGATTTCTTGGGTGACCCTTCTTATTGGGCTTTCAGTTGATCGAGAAAAAATGCTCCTCATTGTCGCGTGAAGCTGCGCGCAGCATGCATGCGCATTTCCCATGCATTTTGCAAGCTAGTGCAGTGGAATGTGCGTGCTTGCATGCTGCGCTGAGTGTGCAGTATTTCTGAGTCATGCAGAATCAGCCTTATGTTCACCCTTTTAATCATCAGAACTCCACTTTCATGTATTTTGCAATCTTTTCAGGAACGGTTAGGTAGCTGTGAGTGTGAACAATAAATAATGTCAATGATGATTTATTTTAGCGTTGTTGGCAACGATTTGGCTGACCAGGCGGGGACTGCCATGAACCTCATTTTATTGCGACGTATCGTCGTGTGTTGTTTTATAGCCAACTTGGCCTTGGGTATTGGAAAATGTGATAGAATTTTTGAGAGGGTGTGAAGGCCATTTTGGAGGGTACCAACTGCGGAACTGGCAGTTTGCAGTACAGTGATTGTTCTTCTCTTTCAGAGTCTTGTAAACCTTGTGATATTGAAAAGTTGAATTGAAATGGATTACCCAGGCCATGGTCATGGTCATGGTGGGCCTCACCAACAACACGGTCATGGTGGACACGGCCACGGAGGTCATGGACATGCACATGGTCATGGTGAAATACCGCCCGAGCACTACCAGGATCTTTATGCGGGAGCTCAGTCCTTGCCAGTCGAATACTCTGAGGTCCACAACGTGATGGTTGATGGGCGTGATAGGCTCTCAGTGTCTGCTGTGGCGTTTGATACGCAGGAGGAGTTGCTATGGATGGGCAACCAAGGGGTAGGTCAGACTTTGTGCTTCTCAGTGCTGCCCACATGGACTTCTTCCTGTCGGTATAGGGTGACGCGCTTGTCTACAGCATAATTGAGTTGGATGAAACTACTATTTAGTGTACTTTTCAGCTAAAAAAAGAAAATGTAGTACCACATGAAGATTCTTTTAGTTGCGTGAGTTTTGCACTCCTTGATGTACTTTTCAGACAGACCACCAAAAATATCATTTCAAATTAATTTAGGCGGAAGTCAGAAATTATAATTATTTTATTCATTTCTGCAGGGACATGTCACCTCGTACTACTCGCAGAGCATGCAGAAATACACGTCGTTCCAAGTTCACCAGCAGAACGAGGTACGCCAGGTGTTGCCGATGGAGCATGGCATCCTCTCTCTGATGCAGGACACTGTCAGATGTTCGAGCAGGTTCGGCCAGACTGTTTACAATTTCAAGTGAGTATGAATTTATTCCTGGTAAGAAATTGACTGATTTTGTAGAGAGAACTATCACAAGAGGGGAAACAAGTCCAAAGAAACCTTCAAGGTGATGGAAAAAACTCCATGACCTGACCGAGCAGTTTTTATCAGAATGGTGTGATTTGAATTGTTGCAATTTGCATCAAAAATATCACTTGTCTGCAGCTTAATTGCTAGGTTTAATGTTCATAGGTCAGTGCGATCTGCAATTCTTGTCACAGGAACCTGGGATGACGACCACAAGTGAGCAATACTGGCCATTTATGTAGCTCGTTTGCAGAGCACCAACAGCAAGCTATGGTAGATTTGGCATGTCAGCAATAACACCTGAATGTGTGAATTGATTTTTAAAAATGTTAACCTTTCAGTCATCCTGCTATGCATAACATGCAGTGTATGATCCAGACTGGAGCAACTAACATCTTGATGGGGGGACATCAGACAGAAATGGTCGAGTTCGACTTCAACACTGCTCAAGAACTGCGCATGGTGAGTATAAAGTTTGTTTCAACTTTCTTCAGTTTGTGTTGAAAGTTACCTCAGTAAAGTTTCAAGCCCGCAAAAACCAGTCTTCTAATCTTCATTTGATGCTGTTTCAGGTGCAAGTGAATGATCCAGGTTGTGCCATACTTCGTCTGTCGAGTCGTTACATCTGTACTGGAGATACGAGTGGAAAGGTACGTGGAAAAAACTCTCGGTTCATTCAGTTGATTTGCTATAAGTATAAGTGCTCTGTCAAAGTTGTAGGTTTAGATTAGAAGGAAAAATCTACCGTCTGACAAAAAAAGACAGATTTCTGACACAGGGAAGTAATCTCTACTTTTTTTTCTTTGTTTATCGCATTATTTTGTTATTTTGTAAACCTCTTTGTCTCCAGGTTACCCTCCGAGATCCCAACACCTTGAAAGCTGAGCATGTCCTGCCCGCACATTCAGCAACGCTGTCCGACTTTGATGTCCACGGCAACCTTCTGGTGACATGTGGCTTTTCAAACAGGTGAATAGAAATAGGAATATTTGTTAAATCAGTGGCCGTGTGGTACATGTAGATGACTTTTACTCACCAATACCTCGTTTAATGAAGTTGAATTTGAGATAGGTCTACACTCTTAGGCTCCATCTTTTGACCTGTGACTTCATTGGCTAATTCCAGAGAGAGGCTGAATAGTATAGCGGTAGATCGTTACATCAAGGTCTACGATCTGCGTGTGATGAGAGCGGTGGCGCCACTGCACACACAGATCGATCCGATGTTCCTCAGGTTCGTGTCGCCATATTCTGACAAGTTGGCTGTCGTGTCTCAGGTAAGAACATTTCCTCTTCTTTATGAATTAGATCAGTTTACAGCTTACCTCTCATTGGCTGATGGAGGAGACACTCCCTTTCCCACAGTTAAGTTTACCTAATCGGTTGTATGGAAGGCCTCCTCCCAGTTATTATATTCCTGGTATGTCAGAAAAACGATTCTACAGAGTGAGTCTGAAACTGGAAAACTGCTGTTAGGAAAGTCTCTGTATGAGGACAGTATGACTACACTTCCTCTATTCCTTGCCATTTCCATGATCTCAATTTGTGAATAATCTTCCATTTCAGGCTGGTCAGTTTGTAATGATGAACACTGCTACGGAAAGCAATGATTCGATCTTCATGTACCATGTCAACACAGGTGGCGCGCCCGTCTTGAGCTTCGATGTGTCAACAAGTTACCAGTCGCTGGCGTTTGGCGATGGCGGTGGTTACATTCATTTGTTTACATCGAGTGACAATGCCGTCTTCAACACGTATTCCCATCATCCTACATTCGCTGACCCGGTAAGAATGATATTCTTTTATTTATTGAAGATAATGTCATCTTTGGTAAAGTGTATCTTATAAAGGTCTTAGTCCTTTACCACAACGGATTTTCCTAACTCCGCTTTGAACCTATTCCCAAGACCCCCTAAACCCAAACTTCCAATAAGACCCCATGAATTTAAATACTTGATTCTCATCAGGAGTTTCTTTTAGTGAAGAAATGAAGAGGTTTAGAAGAATGATGGTCGAGTGTGGAAATTTGTATTTTCTTATTTCTGTTCAAAATTTTTAAGTTTTACATATTTTTGCACAAAAATTCTAGCCCCAGGGAAATGGCGGGAAAGACTTTGCCATGCCACGTGACCGGGCAGCTGGACAACGTCAAAGTCAAAGAACTGTAAGATATTCCAAGGAATCATTGTATTCCTGTTCTATACCATCTGATAGTGATGCCCTCAGCTCTTAGAAATGCTCATTTATTGAATACTCTATTGATTGACTGTGACTTTTTTCTCAATAGGCGGTCATTTTATTTTTCAAACTATATTCATCTAAAAATAGTTTGACTGGACTTCCAAAATAACCCGAGCTGAGAATCAAGTTATTAAATTCATGGAGCCTAGTGACGAAGGTTTTTAATGTTTTATATTTTGTCGCCTGCTTATAAAAAACTTCAGAGATTTCAAGATATACATGTCCTTCCACCTAAAGTAGAAGTCATTTGTGGGTCATACATTACATCATCAAATCAAAGATTCTCAGTTACTTTTTATTCGAACTTATATCTCATCACTTTATTCTTGTATCTTCTCTCAATAAAGGTGGAGCCACTGCAGCCCTTTCAGTTTAATGATGAGATTACGCCGTATGGAATCATTCCGATGCAGTATCCGGCACAAGGCAAGATGTTCTCACAATATCCGGACTACCTTCAAAAGATGGTTTACCGGTGAGTCGTATATTTCATCTACCTCCGCCTTTTTTCAGTCTCTGGGTACACTGCCAGATAACCACAATGCTCGAATACACGCATGTATTACAAAACCACTCATTTGTAGAGGAACTGTACAGAGAAACGATGGGGCTGTGACAGTCCCGTAAAAAAAACCAGCGGCTGCAGCCGACAGTCACCACCTGGGCTGACTTATCAACATTTTTGTTTGATGTGCAAAGCGTGAATAAATCCCCTTCTTTTCTAGCAAACCACAGGCGATAGATCCTGAAGTCTTACGAACAGTCAAGTACAACCAAAACATCGGTTATGCTCCAAATCCAGGCAATAGGCGTAGAAATCAGGTCCAGTACGACATGGGCAAGGGTGCTGGAAGAGGTGGGGGTGATAGCAGAGGAAAGAAGGGCGTGCCAGACTCTCCAATCGGCAGAGGTGAGTTGAGATAGTCTCTTTTTGAAATTCCCATTGAACAAAAGATTCTGAAAATGCGTAAATACATACTCTCAAATGTCTTGATTGTTATGGTGTGCCCCGCTAAAAGTTTTTAATCATTTCTTTCAGGTGATGATCCGTTCATCCAAGTCCCAAAGAAATACAGGAAAGTGGAAATCAAGTATTCGAAGCTGGGTGTGGAAGATTTTGACTTCCGTCATTACAACAAGACCAACTTTGCCGGTTTAGAGACACATATTCCCAATGCTTACTGCAATTCTATGCTACAGGTTAGTACTGTTAGGTCAATATTGAGGAGCCACTGTGGGCTGGTGGCTCGCACTCTCGGCTGGCAGTCATGAAGACCCTTGATCAAACCCCACAGTCTACATGAGACTTTAGGCAAGTCTCTTTGTGCAACTTCTAGCTCCCTATACTTACTTTAGAGAAAACTCCTGGTTCTTTGAAGACACCTTTAAATGAATCTTCTGCTAACTCGGATCTTTGTTTTGATTTCAGACCTTGTATTTCATCGAGCCATTGCGTGTGGCCATGATGAACCATCTCTGTCAGAAAGAGTCGTGTTTAGCATGTGAACTGGGCTTCTTGTTTTACATGTTGGACTTACAGATAGGACAGACATGCCAGGTAGGTGAATGCACAAAAGACAAGGCATAATTAGATGATAATTCAACAGCAGACATAGCTGTAATCTCATGATTTTACATAATGGCCTTGTGTCTGCTGTACCAATACCATGTGGCAGTGATGTTGTCATCTCTGTATTGTCTAAAGCCATAGACAAAATGTAATGTCTTCTCAATGTTTATTACAGGCCAATAACTTCTTGCGAGCTTTCCGCACGATCCCCGAAGCGTCTGCCCTCGGTTTAATCCTCGGTGACCAGGAAGAATCGATGGGAAAAGTCAACTACACCAAGCTGATACAAAGCTGGAATCGATTCGTCTTACAGCAAGTTTTCACGGAGACGTCGAAAGTTTCATCTGGGAATGACGGTGGGGAGAAAGCACCACAGGCAGCTGTTGCAGGATCAGAAGATGGGTAGGTCTGAACAATAGTTGAAGGACATAAGTCATTTTGATAAACTGCAGCTCTGTGGGATATCCATTCGTTCGTTTTCACCTGTGATTTTGTCCTATTCGATGATGTTACCTGTAGGCATTTGGGCTGATCGTACTGCCAGGGCTTGAGGTCAGACTTTCTGAGGAGGACCCAGCAGGAGAGTATTTCTCTAGCGGTAATTTGAGGATTGTGCGGCTTTCATGTCAACCTTGGTGGTACATGATTCCAATTCATGACTGAGGATAGGATAATGATCATTTTTAAGTATTCTGTGGAGATGTAAGTCAATTGTCCTGGTTTCCAACCTACTTATGTGGCACTTGAATACCTTTGGTGGCACTAGCATGGGGGTTCAAAAACTAAGCCTTATGCATCCATAAAAACAGACAGAAAGCAACATATATTAAACTATTCACGATTTTTCTTCCAGGGCCAATTCAGCTGAAGCAAAGTTGGACAAAGACTTAGAAGAAATTGAGAACGCCTTGGAAAACTTCAAATTAAAAACAACTGAGGAGAAGACGTACATTGAAAGGTTGTTCTGCACCTATATTATCAATACATTCAAATGCCGCTGCAGCCGCGAAATGAGCCGCGTCTCGGAGACGTTGTCTTTCAACTTGGTGTATCCGGATTGTTCTCCAAGAGGTAGGTGGCAACATATCAGTTTTAGTTTGTTCTCTCAATTGTGTAAATACACTCTGAATATTAATTCCCATAATTATATGTACCCCCATGCTATGTTTTCAGAGCTGTATGTGCAGTAGGAATAATGAGAATTCCATCTTTTGCAGGTCCTGACAAAGAGCCTCGACCTGTTCTGTTCTCGGAAGTGCTGGAGCACACCATATGTTCGGAACAGACAACACAGGCTTGGTGCAGCAACTGCAGTCGATATCAGCCTCATGTAAGTTATCCACTCTCTTCAAAATAGAGGGGACCTGCGACCAGAAGAGGTTTTGTGGTTACCCAGTAGTTTTAGGTGTTGACTGACAATGACGGAAACAAAACACTTGTAGCCATTGGGTGATATGAATAAAGACTAGCAAATGCTTTTATCTAAAACTCCATGTACATTTACACTAGGCCTTTCTGTACAAAATTGAAGTAAAAGCATTTGCTAGTCTTTATTCATATCACCCATTATCTGTTGAACATTTGACGTAGCACGGAAATAGCGATTTTCAATCCATAGCACATCTGGCAGGGTTGATTATAATTTGGTTGTATCTTTCTTTCAGACACAATCTAAGATCATCAAGAATCTTCCTGATGTCTTGGTGTTTAACTGTCAGGTGAACACTGCTAAAGAGACCGACTTCTGGCGAATCCAACAAGACGTAAGTATTCAGATTTTCATTTATTTTCTAATGGGAGGTAAGCTGAACGCGTTTTGGAGGTAACCAGTTAGGGCTAGGGAGGGTTGGGGTCCTGTCAATAGCAACAGTCTTCAAACTTCCATTCATGAGGGAGTTGCCTTTACTATCATGTCATCAGGAATGATCTTCATGTATAACTAACATTGAGTTTTGTATTCAGCTTTTAAAGGAGCAGATTGAGGAGATGCCTGACGCGGAGGCAGCACAGATATTGGCAGCTGCTGGGATCAAGTTGTGTCGTTATGGCCGAGCTTGCACAAGGAAGGACTGTAAATTCAGGCACGAGTAAGTTGAAATAGAATAAAACAGAATGCTATAAACTGGCAAATACTCGCATCTTTACCGTTTGCCATTAAAACAGGGGCCACAATGGACTTAGATCGTAAAACAAAAAAAGTCATCTTTCTGATTATCTATAACTTTTTAAGGACACTGTTCTCTGTATTTGCAGAATCAACCCAGCTGATTTAGAGAATCCTGACTTGGACATAGAGCCCAGGTATCCCTCGTGGGTGCCGTACGGCATCAGGGTAAAACTCCTTCCCAATGGCAAGCTGGAAATACAGAACAGACCAAAAGATTTGGTGAGTTATCTGAGCCATAATTTGACATGTTATGCAATCTCGTGTCTGCATTCTAAATCAAGTTGGAACAAAGCTGGTGATATGATTTTAACCAAACAACTTCTCAACACTCCTATACGTCCTTTTATGACAGCTATTGTTAGTAATAGTTGGGCAAAATTCCCCGATATTCACTTCGATCTTGTGAATGTTTTCAGGACGACATCACTGCCGACGCTTCTGATTCGATAGTCTACTATGATCTCCTCGCGACGATTGCTCATGTGACCGACCCGAAGACTGGAGGGAACCTGGTGGCACATATCCATGGTGGCGACCTCTATCATCAGAGGAAGGAGAAGGTCACGTGTACGCAATGGTACCTCTTCAACGACTTTGCTATCCATCCGATTGAAAAGGTGTGTGTGATATCGTTGCTACCTTGTTCTCTGGCAGATAGTGCAAGTGGACATAGGTCGCCTACGAAATATTTCTGTCTGTTCTCCAAAAAACTCTGCAACAAATCAAAATGCCAGGAAAATTCTTTGATTAACGGTATGAGTAACTTCATCAAAAAGCAGTTCTCTGCTTTTGTGATTGCAGTATGAGGTTCTGTCTCTTAAACAGGAAAATGCTGTGTACTACAATCTACTTGCTTTCATTGCAGTATGGTGCTGTGTATTTCAACCTCGACTGGAAGATGCCGTGTACAATCTACTTCATCAAGACGAAGATAAATAAATACTATGACCTGAAGGTGAAGAATCCTGTCACGTCCGATGTGCTCCTTGAGTACGCATCGCTCGTGACGCCAAGAAGACGCAACATGACCTTCACCCCCCTGATGCCTGATGAGATGCCCAAGGAGGGAGAGGTGGTCGGTCTCGACGCTGAGTTTGTCACTATCAACCAGGTAAGTGAAATAGTCTCAATAATCTGGGACTGCTTAATCAGGATCAGTTATTTGATTAAATGCCGTATGGTAAAATATGTATTCTTCAATCAAACCTGGTAAAATTGAAGAAGTGGAAGTAGAAGTCTATGATGATGTTTGTTATCCCTGTCTTAAAAACCATGTGGACATCTTACAACTGAGACTTCAGCCAGAAACACAAGTAAGGAGACCAAGTACACCTCTCGTCAATAAGGAGATACCAGAAAGTACTTCCCTGCGTCAAATTTCACGCAACTAAAATTGCATCTTTTTTTCTCTGCAGGAGGAAGCGGAGATCCGTAGTGATGGCACGAAGTCTACGATTAAACCGTCGCAGATGACGGTGGCGAGGATTACCTGCGTGCGTGGTAGCGGCCCGATGGAGGGGGCACCCTTCCTGGATGATTACATATCCACTCAAGAGCAGGCAAGTCACTCTAGTTGGTCGTAAAGAAACAAGCAGGCTTCACCTACTCTAGGCATTGATCCCATGATGTGAGCCCGACACTACCAAGGCTTAGTAGCTTCTCATTTCAGATATTCAAGTTCAGATATTTTACATCTCGTACGTTATGTTCAACTCTCTTTCTCTATTTTCCAGGTCGTTGACTATCTTACGCAATTCTCTGGAATCAAACCCGGTGACCTAGATGCCAACATTTCATCCAAGCATTTGACAACGCTAAAGTCAACATACATAAAACTGCGCCACCTTCTGGATCTTGGGGTAGTCTTCGTCGGCCATGGCCTCAAGAAAGACTTTAGGGTTATCAATCTTGTGGTAAGTGAAAATTCCTTGTCTTTTAGTTTGTTAGGCTCTATATTCTGTTTAACAATGACCGCAATCTCCCACCCTGTATGAGGAGACCATGAAAAACCATTTATGTTTCTCACTTGGATGTGTTTTTATCTTGTTCTGGCACACACCGTTCTCTGAACCTGTTGCCCAAGGTCACAGACATTCCAAACATGCCAGGTATCATACCCAAGATAATGAGATTATGACTCCAGTTGCTTAACCCGTAGACCACCCCACCCCTCAACTACTGAGATTTAACTGTGTTCCCATGATTGCAGGTTCCTCGCAATCAAGTAGTAGACACTGTGGAGCTCTTCCATCTCCCGAGGCAGAGGATGATTTCTCTCAAGTTCCTCGCATGGTATTTCTTGAGTAAGTAACATCTTGGCTCTCTCTTGAACTTAAAATTTTATAAATCACACAAAAAAGAAAATTTTGATATGATGATCCGACGATGATTTTGAATTGGAGTAGCACTAGTCCGAATAAGCTATATATGATACCATCACCCTAAAGCAGCTACTCAATTTAGTTTTAAAGTTTGTCAATAGGATGTAAGAAGCAGTGTGATATGTACCACTAACTGCATTGTCTTAATTGAAAACCATTTCTTGGTTTTGCAGATATGAACATTCAGGGTGTCACTCATGACTCCATCGAGGATGCCAGGACTGCGTTAAAACTCTACCAGAAGCACAAAGCGCTGATGGCAGAGGGCGCCGAAAAGTGGCGCGATGCTCTCAACGACCTCTATGAACAGGGCAGGAAACTACAATGGAAAATCCCTGACGCAGAGGAGCAATAGATGAGACAGTTAGATGGGTCCAGTTGTGTGCAAGATTTGTACAAATTAATACAGCTGTATCCCACCCCCAGGATTCAAAATGGACTAAGCCAGTATACAGTGAATGCATTGGAATGATTTGTCTTATTTTAGACATGTAGGGGTAGTATGGTGATGGATGTGTAATGGTCAGTTCTGTTCATTTTAACCCTTTTATGGCCCGTAGACAGATTTTCATTGTTATGGAGGGACGGTATCTTTCAGAAGTGAAGAAAATCCTAATTATTCTGTTGACGAAGAAAATTTGGGTGAAACTTTTGTCTGAAGATGTTTACTCCCAAAACAATTTTTAACAGCCTGGTTCAGTGTCTAGTTTTGTTGTCATCTTTTTTCAAAGTCAAGAAGAATACCTAAAAGACTAAAAAAGCTTAGAATTGCTGGGAAAAGTTGTCAGTATTTTACTTCAAAGAACTTGTTCTTGTTCTATCTTTCTTAGATACTCAAACAAAAAGTCACTCGTCCTTGAAGGGTTAGAAATAAGAACTTGATCTCTCGTCCCTCCAAGGGTCG
The DNA here is from genome assembly GCF_910592395.1 of Lineus longissimus. Taxonomy (NCBI): domain Eukaryota; kingdom Metazoa; phylum Nemertea; class Pilidiophora; order Heteronemertea; family Lineidae; genus Lineus; species Lineus longissimus. The sequence continues at coordinate 4,761,189 of NC_088323.1, read as the reverse complement.
GACAAAAAAATGCGCTCTGTGAGCAAATCTCTGGGAATGATAGCACAACATTATCAAATCAATTTGTTTAAGCATGCCCTAAACCTGATTTTTTGGACCATGTTTTATTCGCGAAAAAGTTATTTTGGTATTTGTTACAGGCCATTTTGACCACTTTGGTAGAATTTGTAAGCAGTAATTCAAATTCTTTATTTCAGGAACATTTTGATTTAGCTTCTTGCTGTTGATTAGGTCTTTTCGTAATCTCTTCGCCCAGCATTTACAAAACTGCCCAATATTGTCAACAGTGGTTTAGGCTTTAAAAGCTGCGTTTAGTGGCCACCGGATGAAATCAGAAACGGCCTACCATACATTTGTCTTTTTACATGATCAGGCTGTTTTCTTCCCAAACACGTGAAAAACAATATGGGCCCTCTTGATTCAAAAACTGAGGCTTATCCAATGGTGCCTGGATACCGGTATTTCAAATCTTCTAAAGGCGCGAGACTGTTTGGACTTGGAACAATTCTCAACTTTAAATTAAGACATTGCCCACCCTCGACTTTTCTTCCAATTTTGTTGATATTGAATTATGAAAGAGTTTGTTTGATGTACAACTTGGCCATCATGGGTTTTAGGAGATTTGATCTTAGTATGATAATTTTTCTGTGCTGAACGATTATTTGTATTAAATGTAAATTTTGACTATTTTCTGTGTCTCAATTATGACGTTCCTCACCGGGTAACCCCCAACATCGTTAACTAGGTGTTAAGTTTTAAAATCTTTTGTTAGCACGCAGTCTTCGTTAGTAATTTCACTCAATGTATAAAAAGTAACTTGTTGTTTTCGCAAAAAACTTAATTTTGTAACAACCCCCATCGTGTCATCTCCTTTTGGGTTTTCTGTAGCCTACAACTGAGGCCAGTTCTCTCAGAGTGGATGTTCTCCCTCCCCAGTTACCTCTCAGTTATGGAAGATCTGCCATTACTTTTGAAAGGGAAAAGCTGTCTGGCTTAACATTTGAATCAGGTGACACAGGAACGGGGTACAATCGTAACCCTTTTCACATATTTCGGTTACCCCCCAATACTTCAGTATTTGTATTAGATCTAAATTTTAATTTTAGCAACGGATGATATGCAGATTTAGATGATTTTTGCACGTAGCTTTTGATTTTGTTGCCGTAGAGAGTGTGTTCAACCGTGAAATGATTCAATCAGTATGTGCTAGCATCAATAATGATTGATTGATCTATTCTTATGCCCCCTGGTGATTGGATCAGGAACCAATCTCTTCCTTGATATCCTTGCTTGATATCTCCCCTTATTTTCTCGAGCGATTGTAGATATATTAATAAAAACAATTAAGAGCATTTGCAAGGTTGCACTGAATGATTTAGCTAATTGTATTTTGAAAATGCCACGTAACTTTAAGATGCCGCATTTGAAATTGGTTTCAGTTGTGTTGTTTTTTTGGTGATAGACCACTGGGTCTTGTGATTGACCGAGTTGAAGCCTACTCAACAAGGCCTAGTTGTTTGTACATAAAAAGAAACAGGATGACTCGCAGTGTAGATTCCTCAGGGCACTTTCACTGGCTCTTTCCAAAGGCACATGTGCAGCTTCCGATGCTGTATGAAAGCTGTATTTTGATTGGTCCGATTGAGTTGTTCATCAATATCAGCCAATCACAACCGTCCTCTGTGTCGGTTTGAGTGTCCTATTGAAACTAATGGAGAATTGACATTGAGTCATCACTTTTCTTTTTACGGAGACAGCGCAGCATTTGTGAGTCGGCTATTCGAGACTCTGTGGATAAAGTGATTTGGCCACAGCAATGAACCCTGTGTGATTTCTGTGTCAGCTTCTATCGCTTCAGAAATTTGTTTAGTTTCTTTCGTAATGATCACGTCTTATTGGTATTTTCCGCTTTACTTTCTCCGTATTTCTTGACGCAAATCCGCATTTTTTTTTTCCGAACCCTATGCTTTCACAAAACTTTGATGTAATTAAATGTATCCAGTAGTCTCCTTGTTAATGTATCGGCTTTGATGGGATTTAGAAATTCGTTGGTTAATTATGAGCATTAGTTTTCTAGTGAATATATAGTGACATTAATGTACATAATTTTATGGTATTTTGTTGAGCCTTTTCCATGTAAGACTCTAGTTCTGTACAGCGTTTGAACATTGTACTAGGTAGATGAGGGGAGTCCATTTCTAATCAGTCTGGTATTGGCAATATTTCACAAAATTCTAGTGTGGCTAAAAAGGTGAAAATTTATTTTAAAATTCAACTCAATTATGGTTTAATCATCCTCAATGGAGAGAAGTTCCATATCAACTGTCGGCTGTAAACCATGAAATTATCTCAGCGAAGGTATTGCCGAAAAACATCTTTGTGTGGTATTATACTAGCAAAAGCACATTTTCCCCGAATTGATGCCGCACAAAATATCTTGGTTTACAGTTTATTTGCCTGCCGTCTGCTATTGGTTGTGGAATTTTTTCACCCGTCGATAGAATTGGTCACTTGGCTTGACATGTCTGCGTGTTGGTATTGACCCTCTAAGGTATTGAGTGACGTCTTCCTAGCAAGGGTGTTAGGTCAACCCCAAGTCGACCGCACAAAAGTAATTTGAAGGGGTTGAAGTAACTCCCTGGATATTATCTTGGGTCACTCAATAGCGGTCTTTCCTATAAAGTTATACCACTTTGAATATAGTGAAGTATCTTATTGTAAGATTGTCTCTGTTAAAGGGAGAAATATTGTCCTTGTTATTTGGAAGTTGTTAAAAAAAGATTGCACTGGCGGCCATCTTTTTTGAGCCGACTCTACCAGGACTGAGGACTGTCAAATTTGACATATTCCACATTACAACATGCTGAACTGGGCTGTTAAAAACAATTTAAGCCATCACAGAGTTGTAAATTTTCGAGCTTTTGAACAACTGGGCCCAGGTCTACCATAAACCGTTGGATTTCCACTGTACTAAATATTCGACAATTTCGTGTGATCTGTTTTCCCTAAATCGATGGAGGTCCTGACAGTTAAGCCGTATCATGATTATTTTCACAATTTCAGTTTTGATCCCACTTTGCAAAATTGGAATAAAACTCTCCAAAAACTTCCTTTAATATTAGAGGCGGAATTGATAACCTGTTGCTATGGTGATAAATTCAGTTTCCATAGTCACGTTGTGTTTTGTTGCCATTTCCATAGCAACACCCTCAGTCCTCAAAGGGTTTGTATTGTGTTTTGAAAACGGGGTTATATTGCTTAATAACCTGATCTGTTCATGAACAGACCTGCCTATGTAATCTTGTTGAATAAGGTGTACTTATCAGTGCATTATCAAGTGAATGTGCTCTTCTTGAATTTTGTCCCTTCTCAAAGTATTGTGCCCAGGTGCAAGTAGTCAAAGCACTATTTGAATACCGTGTACCTGTACTTGTATGAGGTTAGAGGAAGCATGGCTGAAATATTCGACCGGATGTCTTGTTGTGACCGCTTCCGGACTTTTAGAATTTTCTATGAAAAATACCAATTTGGCTGAAGATTTATGTAAAAATATTTGAACACTTAGAGTGAAACTTGCACACAATTTGTAGGCACCTATTATAAGGTAGATCACAACTCGGAATAAAATTTGAGGGTAGGCAGGTCTGTCTGTGGGTGGTCTTGCACTTTGTATATGTTTGACATCTCTGTATTTTGTATATGTACTAAATCTCCTTGTTATAACAAGACATCAACGAGATGAAATGTGAAAAGGCAGTACATATGTTGTCAATAAAATGAATTTGAAATGTCTATATCATACTTGAAGTCTGTTGTGTTACTTGATTAAAATTCGAAAAGATTTTATTCTGGATTGTGTTCTGCTCTGGTTAGCATTTGGTGCTTGCCTGATTTGACACAGTTTGTCAAAGATGTGTGACTGTGTTTGGTCTTTGAGGACTCGATTACAAGCTTTTCACTTGGTCTTGAATGCAGTACAATGTGCCAGAGGATTGAGACATTTGCCCTGATCTATGGATCACGGCCTTCTGTAAAATGACATCACATCATGGAGGACGGTCCAGGGGAAGGTCAGGTGCCGACGTGGTACATGACATACTACAATACATATAACATACTGCAATCTAAAACAGTCAACCTGTATTAAAGGGCACTGCATCATCATCATCACCATCACCCTAACTACATACTACCAATATACCCCCCCCCCCCCGCAAAACAACTGTCTTATGAGCCAGACCCTCTACAATTTTCTGTCACGTGTCAATTTTTGATGGGCGCTGACATTTTTAGATCACGTGCCAGGGATACCAGGAATTGCATTGCTCACACCCCTATTGCCCGGGACAAATGACGTGGCGCGTGCGACGAAGTCCTCTTCCACGTCCGCCATTTTGATCTGGAGTTGTAGTGATAATACACTAGGTAAAGATTGAAATAAAATCCAGATTTATTGATCATTTTAGGCAGTTATTCGCATTTGGTAGGTATAAAAGGACTGCTGAACATTTCAGCTTTCAAATGAAAGTTGTAAATGACATGAACTATGTGTAGTTTTTGTCAGGGATATGGTAATAAATGCCGGTTTCAACCCGGAATTGGCAGATTTAGCTCGTCCCTGTGCCATTGCCCTGTACATTTGTATGTACATTATGTGTGTATGGTTTCTTCGATGTGTTGACAGGTACATTACAATTTTTAGTTGTTGGTCAACCGGACTGCTTGTGGAGTTTTATGCCTCCAAATTACTATTGTAAGTTTTATTGGCCGTTTTATTTGATTGTTGGTACATTACGATTCCAAAGTTGGTGGGCCAGTACGAAAAAATCTTCTAAAAATTCACAGAGACACAACTACTGGCGCACCGCCATGGGCGTAGTCAGTGTCGAGTGTATCCCCGTACCAACCTTACTGACCACTGGTGACGTGTTGTTGACATTGTCAATCATCATGTGTTTTGGGGACAGTCGCGAAAGTAGCAAAGTCGCATAGCGGTGTGGTGTGAATGAGTTTGTTGTGGCCCGCAAACATTTGTTTGTTCCGCTAAGACACTTGACTCGAACTTGAAGTCAGAATACCAGATTTTTCGTACTAGTAGCTAGGTTGGGAAAACAAACCGTCTGCAACATGTTTTTAGTCTAGACGCCTGACAATGCCTCTTAATTCTAAAGCCATCATTGTCTGGTGTCTTTGACCCTGAGGCTGAAGACCTGTTGTGGAGATGATTTTTTCATACAGTCTGCTCTGGAGGTCAGTGGTGTATGTGTATACCACCGAAGGCTACATCCATCCGCCTCCCACCTCTCAAATCATGTATTCAAAGATTCTGTGGGAGCATAACAGATTAGCCTGCCCTTCACTGCACTGCACGTAACACACTTAAATTCTTGGTATGGGTCCACCTCAATTAAGACCCTAGTGGTGTTTCTAATGCTAGGGTCCTGAAGGTTGAAAATACTTCCAATTTTCTACTCTGATAACCTGTTTCAGTGGGGCTTCATCTTATTCAAAAGTAAATTTAGGGTAAGCTCCAGTCAAAATGGCCTCAATATACAGATATTTAATTTCTTATGATTTGAATCCTAGGAAATTGTCTATAAACTGCTGATCGGACTACTATGCTCTGTCGATTTCGTGTCTGATTTTCTCACTGAATGCGATTCTGATTCTCATCTGGCTACACAATCCACTAGCGAAGTGGGTGAACACTAAATAACGGACGGCCGCATTTCTCCTTGGAGTGGAACCCAGCACTTTGGTCGACACGCAAGGAAAAATCGGTGAGTGATGTTCAGCCTGCTATATGCTCTGGGTGAGGTCAGGCAGTTTGAATATCTGGTATAGGTCCTGATATTGTCTCAAAGTATGATTGACAAAATCTAGAATCATCTGACTTGCGTGAAAATGTAGAAATAGATGTGGATATCCGCCCATCTTGGAAACCAACCCTTCCTCTCGCAGTCACTTTGCCTAATAAAATACCAATGAATCAGATGTTGAAAGTTGCCGGACTAACCAATCAATAGGTGTTGTCAATATTTTTTCATTTGTTTACTATCGATTTGTTTTCGTATTTAAAAGTGCAGTTTAGTAATTAGGAAAATGTTGTGAACCCCATCTTTCTGTTGAAGTTGTCGCAAAGTTGATCTTCAATACATGTCAAGTACTCTGCAGAATGCTTCTTGAAGGTTGTCAAAGTGACTTCTAATCACTCCGCTTCCTCACAATCTCATGCCAGGGCTGGGTCATCATCATGCCAATCATGTTGAAATGAGCTTTGAATGTTGTGCAAATCTGCCAATCAATTGCCGATTGATTGTAGCAGTATTGATTGTGTATCCAATTCTGTGTGGTAATCTAAATTGGTTCAGTGGTCACTGAGGTCAGGCTGATCTGTTCATGCATGGGTGTTTAACAAGGTGGAACAATTGGACAAGGGTCTTTAGATGTGCTGCAGCAAGAGGGGGGAAGCATGAGGGATGCCATGCTTCCATGAGCCCGGTGTGGGAATATTGTGACCGTTTTGTGCACATAAATATCGCTATAAAGTATAACACTGCAGGTGCTGGCAATGGCATGGCGTTGATCTGATTATGATTAGCGCTTTGTATGTTTCAACAAATTGCCTGACAGATGTTCAGACAATGCAGGATTTATGCTGGTCTAATTGCCTGCATTAAAGACTCTATCCTAACTAACTGAAGCCTCATTTTCTCGTAAATTAGTTGCTCACGTTAGTTAGTCTTTTCATGTCCACTCAAAATTCTAATCTTAAAACTGCTTTGGTCTTTCTCTTTATCATTCCACTCCATAATTCATCCACAGTCCGAGTACAATTTCCAATGTAGACATTTCAAAACAATCGGAACTTTTTCGAAGGAAACCCTGGAAACAGAGTTAGTATATTTTTGTACCTTTCTATATTTTATCTATAACTATAATAATTTTACTTCGATTTGCCTTATAAAAAAAGAAAGATGCATAGAGTGGGATGTCTCTTCTTAGTGAATGTAGGCCAAGTAAATTCTGTTCTGTTCTGTGATAACACTTTTCCTGATCTCCTCTAGGCCAAGTTTGTTCTATTCTGTGATAACAGTTTTATTTTAGTACTGGAGTGAAAAGCAGCAGCCCACCCTATTCGGGCTTACTTGAGCCGAGGATAGTATTGTCATGTTTTTTTAACTGGGGAGTTGGACAATAATGTGTTACTTTTAGTTGTGACAACATTGATATTGTGCGTTAGATTCTAGTCAAGGCCTATTCTTTCTCGGAATTGATTGGTAACTCTTTGGTCTTAGTCATGCCCCAACCTAGATTCCAGCTGGTTCATCATTATCTATTCATGTACTCAACACATAAATTGCTGGCGTGTTGCCAGAATAATTTGTTGCATGTGGCATTACCAGTGTTATACCAGTACTTTAACTAGCATAGTGTAGTTTTCACTGTTTCACATCAGTGAGCTCAGTTTTTTTGCACAAAAGAACAGGACTGTTTGAGCCAGATAATTTGAGAATCAGAATCGTATTCAGTGATAACATATTTGTGCTATTTGCATCTAAAAGTGCCTAGTTCTTTGTTTTGGATGATTGTTCAAGAGGAGCTTCTCATTCTCAACCACCTCACTTCAAATTCTGAATAACAATTTGGTTTTAATTGTGTAAGGAGGTATCTTTACTTTCCCACCTGGCGGTGGTATTGATGTATTCTCTCACTGCTGAGTGGCATCTCCCTGTTCTCCCCTTATCTGCTCGGCCAAGTGGCGCTTTTCACTCCAATCGTTCGAGACCATCCACTCTGCATCTGTCTAGGTGCCGAAGGAGTACGAATGTGTGCACACCTGTTTAAAATGGCCTAGTCTTCTGTCATGTCTGTCACTGACCCCAGCTGCAGGGCTGTATCAAGCGAGGGTGCAGAGTGAGTGATGCTGACAACTTGGGAATGACGCCAACGTTTTTGATAGCCATCCAGTTGCCATTTGACCCTGACAGAGTTGTCAGTTGTCCCTGACCGACGGGAAGTGAAGACTACTTATTTGACCAGTTTCGAATGACAGAATTTATGATTTTCAACTTCAGTGCCTAACAGAAGCTCCACATTTTAAGTTTTAGCTGATACTGATTCAAATTCTGTCTTCTTCAGATAACCTGCAACCATGGGTGGTGTGTTTGCTAAGCTTTTCTCTGGCCTCTTCGGCAAGAAGGAGATGCGTATATTGATGGTCGGACTCGACGCAGCCGGTAAAACAACGATATTGTACAAACTGAAGCTCGGCGAGATTGTGACAACTATTCCCACAATTGGTAAGTTTGGTACCCTTGATTGAAGTTGGGAGTGTATAAAAACCAGTCTGCTGAAACGAATGATTGATACACAAAAGAATCTCTTCGGATTTTGTTCAACGTAGGTTTGTTTAGCAGATAATGTGTTTCATTTTGCATTTCTTACCGAGACTGAACGCGAAACTGGTGACTTCTGCTGTGAGTTTAACAGATAATTGGCTGTTGCTGTTTAGAGTGATGCAAACTGCCAAAGAAGAGTTCATTTTGACCTTTCTGACCTTTCTTCTCTTTCTTCTCTTTCTTCTAGGTTTTAATGTAGAAACAGTAGAATACAAGAATATCAGCTTCACTGTGTGGGACGTCGGTGGCCAGGACAAAATTAGACCACTGTGGCGACATTATTTCCAGAACACGCAAGGTATGTTAAGGCCCACTCTGGGTGTCTTCCTGAGTCTTTTGAGTCGCATATAAGTATTGAATGTGGATCTTGCTTGTCTGTATATTGTTCCTAGGTACTAGCACGTGATAGTTTCCTGCAGAAGCTTTCTGTAAAATTGCTGTTGTGGAAGACCCGCAAGAACATTTCCCCACTGATACAAGATGGGCATGTAGCAGTGGAGATGTTTTCATGACCAAGTTTGCAGAGGAGAATGAGAAAACTCCCACATTGACTGATAGTACTAAATGGCTAAAATGGTTATGGTTCTCACAGTAGGAGTAGCAGTACTGGCATTGTGCAACCTTCACAAGTAACTTGATATTTACCGTTGGATTTCAGGTCTCATCTTCGTGGTGGACAGTAACGATCGAGAACGTTGTGGAGAAGCTCGGGAGGAGCTCAGCAGGATGTTAAACGAGGATGAACTCCGAGATGCAGTTCTATTAGTTTTTGCCAACAAACAGGTAAGGAATAAAAAAGTGTGAAACGAAGTGGTTCGTTGGCTGGGTTACAATTTTCTATCATTGTTAAAAATTTGAAATAACAAGGCCATTAGAGATGTGAGGACAGTTGCCGGGCTCTGGGTGCATTGGCTGCAGATCCATAAACTGTTTGCCTTGAGAGTTTTTCCATGCTCTTTGTTTGCTTGTGACTGAGGAGAACTGAGTACATCCGACGAACGGAGCTGACCGTTTAATGAGTGAATGTCAAGTAGAAGAATAATTCACTGTTGTCTATCTTTTTCAGGATTTACCAAATGCTATGAATGCCGCTGAAGTCACTGATAAACTAGGTCTTCATTCACTTCGCAATAGAAACTGGTTTATACAATCAACTTGTGCAACAACTGGAGACGGACTCTATGAAGGACTAGATTGGATTGCAAATCAACTCAAGAGTAAAAAATAATAAACCAGGAGTCATATCTGATGTATATTGTCGAATTGAACATTTCATGACTGGACACTATCATCTTGGCAGTCACTGACTCTTACCAGCCCACAGGCTTCCTGCAGAAAAGACACAAGGATGGCGGTGTTTATACTAAATTTTGTCCAGTTGCTACTTGTAGCTGAAAAGATCTTGGTCACAGACAACTTGTTAACATTTGTGGGTGTGGTACAGTGTCAATCTTATGTATGTGATCAAGAAGATTGATAGCGCCCTCGCCAGGCCTCACAATCTGAAGGAAGCCCTCCTGAGGAGTTGGCCAAGTCCTTGTCGGCCCTCATTTGTGGGACTAAAGTGTGTTGGATGTGGGTCAGCCTGAGCTGGTTAAATGCTCTTAGGAACTTTCAGTCTTTTGTTGCAAGGTTGGGTGATTTTGAAGAACATTTGTGCCGTTTCTAAAGTGTGTTGCAGGAATGGTTGTAAAATATATGTAAAAATAATGCCAGCTGTTCACTGTTTTTGACTCAATGCTAGCTTGTAAAGAAATAAAATGTGTAGTAATTCATTCCAATTTTCAACAAAGTCCCATCCTGTCTGTTATTTTTTCTGCTGAAATCTACTGCTATACTGCATCTCGATTCTAAAGGGTTTCTGTTCTATGTGTGACAGGATATGTACTACATGAACCTTTAATCTCGAGGTGCCGTTGGAGGTATTGGGAGTATGAGTTAACGACTCCGAAATTGCCTGCAGAACAAGTATAAGATGACTTTGTGATAATAAAATATAATCGAATTCCTTGCACTGATTGCATATTGTTTGTGTTGGCAGTGTGATCAACCGATCAGCTTGTGCTATCGGCACTTTACTTTCACTACTTTCATGTATCTTCACCGCTTATACAAGACAGAAAAGATAATGCTGGATCCTCATCTTGTAAATTGACCCCTTCTCTCTGGTCTGTGGGGTGAACAATCACCAGTTCGATTTATGGTATCGCACCAGAAGTGCCAAAAGGTATTAATATTTAGATTGTTGGATAGCTTGATGTGGTTTGATGACACTAGATGTATTCAAGAGTCCCTCTCTGGCTGGCCGGTCCTTTCGTGGACTTGTGCTGTAGATTTGCAGCTGGTGCCTTGTCGGCCTTTTTCAAAAGTTCCATGCAGCGATGAAACTTGCTCTTATAATTTTATGTTCTTGTTATTATGTACGTAAAGTATGCTCTTCCTGTATCTTGTGCACTGAAATCATGACTCCTAATGGTCTTTGTACCAGACAGAGACCAGGTCCAGGGGAAGGCCCAGAGGGGTGGGTGCTCTCCCCATATTTGAAAAAAAAAAAATTGGTTGTGGATTTTGGTCAATTAGACTAAGCAAATGACCAGGTGTCCCACCCTTTCTCGAACTCTTTGGTTCGCCCTTGCCAGGTGAAGGTCTGCTGACGTAGAAGCACAAAATCTCGCAAGTTTCCCCTTACGTTTTGAAGCAAATTGGTTGGTAATGGTTGCTTTGCTGTAAAAGAAGGCAGGAACAGCCAGGCTTCGAGGTACAATTAGCAACTTCGGGGCGTTCATACATTTTGTATTTATTTAGTGTAGACTTGACTGCATTTTTCCTGTGGATAATTCTTGGTTGGGATTACAAATCTGCCACAAACTTTCTGGGGGATGAACTAAAATTCTCCCTGTGCTGTCTTGAGAGGGTCACCCGAAGAAACTATCGGTACGAGAACCTCAGAGACTCCCTTATGAAAAATCAGGACCCCACTTGCAGTGGAATACCCTTCGTCAAATAGGCAGTTTTTAGTCAAAATCTGCTTCGTGGGAATGGGTGATACGAGTCAAGATTTTTAAATGCTTTTACTAAAGGCTTCATGAACAAAACTGAAGCAAAAGCTTACACTCGTTATGTTTCTACCCGTCTTGACTGATTCTTCAGGTTGTCCAGATAAAGGATAAATGCATTCCACTTACTTCTCATTGTATACTTTGCTAAAATGTATTTACATGTAATATGCTATGAAACTATTATTTAATCCTAGTTTGTAGGTGTGCGCAGGTCGGATGGATTTATCGATAAGACTGAACAATTTCTTTCAAACAATATCACTCTAGAATACTAAGTCAATTTGGTGGATGTTGCAAAATCAAATGCATCATTTGAAAGAAAATTATCTAACACATTTTCTCCAAATGAAAATAAGTCTTAATACAATGTAACTTCAGCAGTCATTGCCTCAAAAGAAAATTTCCAAAATCAAAAGTTGGTTGACAGTTGGTACTGATGTCGGATATGTAAGAAATGCTTTTAGGACATTTCTGCTTTTCCTGCTTGAGAAAGAAAAGATGTATGGATTCTCAAATAAACAAGATGGTTTCATTTGAAAAAACACATTAAACTCCTCAGCCACTACTGCTCTGGAGCATATTTGTTCTGAAAAATGGAAGTGCAATGGCAAGCAACGGAAATCTTTGTATACTTATTAAGTAATGATGTATTATTTTGATGACAGAAATGAAAATAAAAATAGCAAAATTATCTCGAACACTTGCGTTTGTGTTTTTCCTCATGCCCTTATCACTGGCTACAGTGCTATCCTTGTTGTCCTTGTCCCTGGAGGGAAGGTTGGTTTTGGACCTGTTCCTATAAATTGAATGGTGGTAGAATATCTCTTGGATTGCAAGAACTTCATATCATGAGCCTGGTTGCTTTTGCTGCATGAGTTCATAGCCAGACATTCCAACCACTCTTGACCCATTAACGATGCAAGTCATGAAGTAGTTCTTGATCCTTAAAGCATACTTGTCTCTCGGGACCTCCCATGTCCCTGTGATGGCACAGCCCAGAGGGGTCCTCGCAGTATGATCGTGACTGAGTACTACTTCGAACAGAAGTGATTACATGTATGCAACTTCAACTGAAATTTTGCCATTTTAGTTTAATTGTAGTGTTGTCACTTTCATTAAGTTGTTTTCTTGTGGAAAATGTTCAGGGACTGGGGTGAAAAAGGTTTTTGTCCCTACGCTGCTATGAAGATACCTTGGTCTGGGATATAGAGCTGTGGTTTCAAATCTTTTACAAGAAAGTTGAAATGTTTCTAAGGGTAAACCTTAAAACCTTTGTAGGATTAAATTCCGAACAAAAAAAGTGTTTGTCCTCTGAAGCTACTGGCACCTCAGTCCTTTGTGTTCTTTTAGGACCTGACCGGCATCTCTAATTTAATGAAACCCTGTTTTCAGATTAACAAGAACAATGGGTGCGTTTACAAGTTTATTCAAGGGGCTTTTTGGTAAGAAGGAGATGAGAATCCTCATGGTAGGACTTGATGCGGCCGGAAAGACGACCATTCTTTACAAATTGAAATTAGGAGAGATCGTTACCACTATTCCCACAATTGGTAAGTTGCTGGTTCCACTTGCAGTTAAGAAATGTCTAACGTACATGTACAGTCTGGGACACTGTGAATGGAGTATAATACCATACTTTCGAATGTTTCAGTTTCTCATATCCATCACGACAGCTATTTGTATTGAGGCAAGAGAAATAAGCATGGTTTTATGGTATGGTCATGAAGAAAAATCAAACGCTAAGAAAAGAAGAAGTAATATTTTTGCTAATCCAAAGATTGAAACAAGAATGAAATAACATGTTGCCTCCTACGGCAACTTCTTGCCTGTCTAGTTAAGTACAAGATTATATCCTGGAAATTTTGAGCTCGCTTTGTAACTTTCCTTGTTTCATTCTCTTTCCAGGTTTTAATGTAGAAACAGTAGAATACAAGAACATCAGCTTCACGGTATGGGACGTCGGTGGCCAGGACAAAATTCGACCACTGTGGCGACATTATTTCCAGAACACACAGGGTAAGCTAAAATACACTTCATGGCTTTGGTGTCTTTCCTTTGGACAGAAGACTAGAGGTTGTATTGGAGCTGAGAAGTCAGATATACTTTCCCAAATAGGGCCAAAGCAGAGCACTCGGGAATGTTTGTGATGTGTATTTGGATCCCCTAGGGAACAGGCCCATTTATCCCCAGCACAGAACCAAAAGCACGGCCATTCTCTGCAGTGCACTTCGAATGAAAGCTTTTGGACATACCATCTATTCTGAAATCGGTGATATTTTCCATTCTGTCTTATCGATTGTATTTCCTTTCTAGGTCTCATATTCGTAGTAGACAGTAACGATAGAGAGCGTGTCAATGAAGCACGGGATGAGCTGAACAGAATGCTGGGAGAAGATGAACTCAGAGATGCTGCTCTATTGGTCTTTGCTAACAAACAGGTACATTGGTGATTTCATCTTCAAATGCGCTCTTCATAGCATTTTTTGCTCCACACTTGGTCTTTGTCTATGAAATGTAGGTCGTTAAAAATAAGTTTCTGTCCACTAAAATTTGTGATCATTTTAGCCCTGTCATATAAACATGAAATGACCCAGCCTGGGCATTCGGGGGCAATGGCGGCCTATTCAAGCAGGGACGGAACGACGTCATTGAATATAGACTTCTGGTTCTACGCAAGGAGGCTGATCATTATAACGTCATTCTCTCACTTCAGGATTTACCCAATGCAATGAATGCAGCGGAACTCACAGACAAGCTTGCTCTCCATAACCTCCGAAACAGGACCTGGTATATCCAAGCAACATGTGCCACCAGCGGTGATGGACTGTACGAAGGACTCGATTGGCTGTCAAATGAACTGAAGAAATCATCATAAAAATCTGGATCTTATAGATGATGTGAAATTTGTAGAAAAATCTTTATAGACAGAAATTTCAAGAAAAGGGAGAGAATTTGCAGACTATTTTGATCACATGTTTCTAGTCTCAATAACGTTTATAAACTTGATTTTCAAATAATTAATTTTCACGTAGGTTCATCCTTTAAATCCGGGTTACTCAGCTGACCAGAAAAAGAAGACATACTCAAAAGGCCCATCTCCACATAAGGTTTGATACCACAGCTTGCAGTTTGATGCTCATTCTTCAGGCAGTTGCACTGACTTGCGCTATGTCAATGTTGGTATGAACACTTGATGACTATGCACAGAGTGTGAATCGTGGCATTCAACTCTTATGTGGTGCTAGGCCTTCACATTAGTTTATTCACAGCCATCAGAAGGGTCAACCTCATCTCCAGGGTTATAAATCTGGCATTTTCCATTCATTTAGCTTACAATATATACCCGGTCCGGTGGTGAGGTTGACGCACCAAATTCATCTTGTTTGCTCATGCCTGTGCACAAACAGACCAAAGTTTCAATCAGTTCTTGCTACCATTGTCTAAAATCTTAAGTAAACATTCCTTGGAAAACCGCAGTAACGAATAACGCCTTGCACAATGTTAAACCCCTGTAGGAACGTGGCATTGGAACAAAGCGATCATTCTCAGGAATGATCGTCTAGCTAGGCTCTGATGTATTGTAATCTGGAGTGTTCTTTAACTTGGAGCTTTTTACATGTAGGTGCCAAAACCTGAGAGTCCAAACGGTAAAATTTTCTCATCAGTTTGAAGATTCAGAACACTTCAGTGTGCAGCTTTGAACAGCCGAGTAGTATTTATTCAAAACTAAATGTAAAATTGTTCGTGACTTGTAGAAAACTCATCTTGATGTGATAGGCGGTGACTACACACACAGAGTTTGGTGTGTATGCCAAAAAATAAATGAAAAATTTCATCTTATTTAATTCAAGAAGTTGTGTTGATCTGTTTTCATGTAGAAGTGTTCGATGTGTGTTATCAGTTAAAGCCTGATCTTCATGGCAGAGGCCGACAACATTTCTTTGTAGAGACTTAATCAAAATTAGTATCAAGTAAATCATCTTGTACTAGCAGATGTTATGTCCAAATACACGTGTGATTTGTATGTAGTATATGGTGTACATGGATTGTGCCTGAGAAGAGATTAATTTGCACAAGGTCTTTATACATCTCTGTAATGATGAGGGTTAAGAAAAGACATCAGGTTGGCAAACATTTTTGTCTGCCCAGGATTTTGTAGTTAATAATCAGCTTATAGTTGACACGCTTTGAGCAAGGGACATTTATTGATGAAGGAACAATACATGAATGAAGTGAGTATAGGCGATACTATTGCAGGTTGCTTGATATACTTTTCATTAGAGTTTTGCGAAAATCAGTTTTGCTCGGTTTCTTGTAGACCTTCTTGTGGGCTTTTACTAAGCCTATGCAAGCCAACCTGTCCACCGAGGCATATTCTGTTCAGTTTCATTCAAGCAATATCACCTGTATCAAGAAAGAAGAAGGACTGCCGGTAGTCTTTACTAATTCTTGCCTATATTCATGTATTTCAGAGCTTAACCTTCCACAATGGGAATAACATTCAGCAACCTCCTCTCCAAGTTATTTGGTAAAAAAGAGATGCGTATTTTGATGGTCGGACTAGACGCAGCTGGTAAAACAACCATATTGTACAAACTGAAGCTCGGAGAGATTGTGACAACTATTCCCACAATTGGTAAGTCTAACAATTTCACACAGCATTCATTTCATCATCATCAGCATCATCGCCACTACCACCATCATCATCATCATCCTCATCTCCTTGAGTCGTGCACCATTTGGGTGATGCTGCACAATTGACTAAACGGCCTGATGCTCTCGATCAAGTCTCTGGTCTTGCATCCCGTTCAGTCTTTGTCCAACCAGATCCTCTTTGGTCGAATGTAAATTAAGATTCGGTGGAATCAAAACATTAAAATAAAGCTAGTTTGGAAAATGAGTTATTTCAGTGCTACAACTCTTCTTTTATTGAAGCATTGCCAATTCTCTTTCCAGGTTTTAATGTAGAAACAGTAGAGTACAAGAATATCAGCTTCACGGTGTGGGACGTCGGTGGCCAGGACAAAATTCGACCACTGTGGCGACATTATTTCCAGAACACACAGGGTATGTATATGTAATGTTGCCGGACCACGCTTGTGGCTATAAAATGCAAACCTTTTTGCTCACTTTGTGTACTGTACCCCCAGTTTTATGGCAGGGCTTGACTGCCAGCCATGGAGGATTTCCTTTATGGCCTTGTGGTTGGCGCATGGCCTCAGAGCTGTCAGTTGACCAGGACAGGTATGAGTGCAGTCATCAACTTGATGGGTCACGGGCGCGCATAATACATTATGTTCTGTTTTGGTTTTGTAATGAGGTGATACCAAGTGCTGAGAGTCCATATGATCCAGCAGAAAGAGGAGCAAAGTTAATCACTGTGGTGAAGTTCTTCGAAATCTAAAATGTGTATTTTCCAATTCCTTCCCAGGTCTTATCTTTGTTGTGGACAGTAATGATCGCGAGCGTATCGGTGAAGCACGAGAGGAGTTAAGTCGAATGTTGGGTGAAGATGAACTCAGAGATGCTGTCCTTCTAGTATTTGCTAACAAACAGGTATGCAAAAACTTCCCAGTAAAACAGAACTCATATTTGTCATCAGGGTAACAAAGACGACTTCGTAAATCGAGCCTCAAAAGTTGTGGTGGCAAATGTCAGATTAGATCTGTCTCACCCTGTCTGACCTTCGTAGTCCTTAATCAATATATGCATTTCAAATCTACAGGATATAAACATTTTGGAACCTTCCGTTGCAGGATTTGCCAAATGCTATGAATGCCGCCGAGATCACTGATAAACTCCACCTCCATTCACTCCGTCAGAGGACGTGGTTTATTCAGGCGACATGTGCAACCAGCGGGGACGGACTTTACGAGGGGCTAGACTGGTTATCCAATCAGTTGAGGAATAACAAATAAGATGATTGTATGAGTTTGATTCTTGTGACAAGCGAGGGCCAAATTTTTTTTTATTATAATTTGCTGTAAACCCCTTTATTTTTGTAACAGTGAAAAAATCATACAGTGATGTGGTACCTGATTCGTAAATTGTTATGTCGTTGCAGACCCATGTATCTACAAAAGATGTAAACAAAATCTCAGGAGTTTGCAGGAAATTTGAGTGGCAAAAATAAAGGGTTTGCAGTAACTGAGATGTGTTGGGCAATGTGTCTGATCTGGTATGAAAGTTATGTATCTCTTGAGATAGAAAATCATTTGGTTGTATTGGTTGGCCTTGTAAAGAGCTTTGCAAACTAGCAGTTTTTATCGCTGCAACCTTGCAGTGAGCAATGAAAAGATTGCTTGCCTGTAGGTAAAACCAGTAATCTATGGTTTTGACGGTTAATCGCAGGTTGCAGCAATCACCGATTCTTGTTGCAGGGATTCTTCGTGTAAAACCTTCACG
The DNA here is from genome assembly GCF_910592395.1 of Lineus longissimus. Classification (NCBI taxonomy): domain Eukaryota; kingdom Metazoa; phylum Nemertea; class Pilidiophora; order Heteronemertea; family Lineidae; genus Lineus; species Lineus longissimus. The sequence continues at coordinate 4,743,323 of NC_088323.1, read as the reverse complement.
AATGCTGCGCTTCGGCCCGCTGCTTATGATTCACAATTAAGAGTTTATAGGGAATGATGAAAAATCACCAGAAGGTTACTGCCAAGCTTTGCCAGCGAGTGACAGCTTAATTTGTTGCCCGAAACGGTTACACCATGTAGATGTGTATAAAGAAAAGTCGATGAAAGGTCACACCAATTTATTGTTCGATTAACAGATTTTCCGCTACCCAAAACGAAAATTTCAAATTACTTTTTTTGCCAGTCACATCCTTCAGACAATGTCTTTTTGGTTGATAGATTTGCTGACCTTACAACAATCAAATTGGTATGGCCTTACCTTTGACGATGATGATTTCAAACATTTTCTGATTAGCTTCCAATGCTGTATGTTACCAAGAATATTAGTTATATGGCTAGTCAAACTTCGCAGATTTGTTTCTTATTATCTTAAATATCTGGTTTGTCAATTAGAGTACTGCCTGTTTAGTCTCCAGATCTTTAGAATAACTACGTATACTATCGCTATTGTACCAAGTTTGTAAATGCCTTTTGTTGCATGTCCATTTAATTTTATGTTTTATTGTTTATTATATCATGTGTTCCACTTTGCATTATTCTCATGATCATAGCTTTTGCTTCGGAGCATGGATGCTTGAACAAAGTGCTTTTTGTGTGTAAGATATCATTGATCATTTATATTTTGTTTGTATTACTGTGCCCTGTTGTTTAAAACAAGTTTTGTAACTAATGCTGGTGTAACTTGGCGTGAAGTGTAATGGATTTACTTGACAGAGATAACGTCAAGTTATGACCAACATAGACGACAAACCTTCTTTTGAACAACAAAACCCTGGTCGTTTTTCCCATTTGCTGTGGGCTATAGCTAGAGGAAAATTAAACGTGAATATGGTCACATTCAGGAACACAATATACATGTAGCCTGTTTTTTGGGAATGACTTCTTTGTGAAAAGTGACATTGTTATCTCTTTGCAGACTAATCTCAACCTTAGGGGTTCTGCTTTATGTAAAAAAAACACAATTGAGACCTACATTTCGTGGTCACTCAATCACCATTGGACCAAGGGACACGATGGGAGGGCTCCGCCATTTCCCCCCTCTTATATGCTTCATCTAGTGTCAAAATATTTCAGTGTCATTTTGTGAGATTGTGACAGAGTCATATGTCATTATGTCAATATATACACCAGGATGTTGTTATCATATACCAGTATGGAATAAAGGAATCAAAGTATAAACAATTTCTTGTTAGCTCACATGGGTGAGCTTTTGTCGTCACGTCTTGTCCGTCGTCTGTCCGTCAGTTACATCAAGAAACCTTCACTGTGAAATCCTCAAAGGTGCATCATTGATCGATGTCAAGATTGACATAGAACTTAAAACATTTTTACCTTGACCTAGTTTCCAAGGTCAGAAAGGTCAAACTCTAAAATTCCACTGAAGTTAATACGTTTCTCTACTATTTGTCCGAGATTCTTCAAATTTTATATGGAGACACCTGTTGGGCATCTGTACAAGTTCACCCAATTTAGGTCAATTGCGACCTAGTTCAAGTTACAGAGGTCAAACTCTATAAGTGTCATTGACAGGGCCACATTTTGTCATATCTAAAAGTCAATTTACCACCATATGTCATTTCATCTGCAACTAAATGATTCCCAGGTGAGCACAATCTCCCAAGGACATTTCTTTTTTTTAAAGATTTGGTAATTTTGAGTGGAAACCATGTTGGATAGAAAGCACTTGAAAAGCAATTATTGACATTGTCGAACAATATTGTTGGTCTTCTAGATATGCTGATGGGACTCAAGGATGTAAGAATCTGGTGACATTTTTGTTGCGTATATAGTAAGTGGCGTAGTTGTTGAGCCCGGGGCTCATATTCAGGAGGTTGTTGGCTCTTTTCCGACTGTTTTTTCTTTGTATCCTTAAGCAAGACACTTAAAACTCTACCTGAAAAAGGGATATCATGAAATATCTGCCTGTATGTTTGATTTACCTTGTTATCCCCTGGTGTGATTATTGTCAGGTTCCATTGATGCTACTCTACCTGTTTCTACTAACTTGTCTATTGTAATTTATAAAACTTTTTTCAAAACTTTTTGTGTTTATTTCTGTTAATTCATAAAGTTGGAAAGTAGCCAACAGCTGTTCCCAGTTTTAGTCCTCACAAGTGCCTGCTGATGCTGGAAAGTGGAAGTTCCCAGTTTAGAAGACCATCTGTCTTCGGTGAGCCACGGCAGAAGTGGAATGAAAGAAACGACGACCACAACGTGATGGCTGGTCTGAGCGGATTTTCTATTTTAGCTCGTGGCTTTTTGGCTGGTACCATCTCAACAGCAACTTTGGCATCATTATATACGTATGCGTACAAAACAGACATACATGTTGAATACAAAGAGGATCTTTTCAGTGGTAGGTATTGCGTTGTTTTGACAAAAAGCGTCCCGGAACTGAGAAAAAATTACCCATTCCGCTAGGTGGCGCTGATGGCAACTAGTTTCATTTTGCTGTTCATTCATTGCATTTGTACTCCTAGCTGCTCTCTGTCATCAGTCATGCGAAAGTCAAGGACTGGATGAAGACTGAAAAATGCCTAACTGCCAAATGAAGGATTCATCCAAAGAGCTAGGGGCAAGCCCAAAAATTAGAAATGATGATTGCAATCAAACACTAATCACTATAATGCCAGTAATGATGTAATGGGTTAAAATTTACAATCCCTGATCGGAAATGACGTAGTTTGATCGCATTCAACTATAAATCCATTGAACAGTGGTGCTCGTTAGTCAACCGATGACCTTTTTTTGGGGTGAGATCGGGGATTGTAAACTCGTTCCATGTAATGTCTTGATTGTTCCTCTTTGACCATTTGCAGGGAAGTCACATTTGACTGCACACGCCTCAACCATCTTAAAATATGGAGCTCCGGACCGAGGACCAAACATCAGATTGTACAACAATCATGTCCTTTCTTACGACCAAAGCAAAAAGATACCTTTATGGGTGGCAGAACACCTGACGAAGGATAATTTAAAAGGTAAATATGGATGCTTTGTAAATGACTTGAGTTTGAAGATCCATTGTTTTCCTGGTTTTCCTTGTCATGAATTGTCCACTTCCAAACCTAAAGTTTGTCAGGAATGTGTTGGCTGAAAAATATTTCACCCGTCATTGCAATGTTCTGTAAGCTGTTCAATGTTCTCTATGCGTTGGTAACAACACAAAATCAAGTATGTATAGTAAGAAAGTATTAAGTACCTTTACAGGTTGTCTTGCTCAAAGCGCTGTTGTGACCGGTGACTAATTTTTGTAATTTTATTGCTTTTGCTTAGGTCAAGCCAGTCGGAGGAAGTCCAAGTTCAAGTGTGACCCTGATATACCAAGGATGTTTTCTGCCAGAAATGCTGACTATCTTGGGAGTGGTTGGTCCAGAGGTCACATGTCCCCAGCTGGTGATAATAAGAGAGATCAGGTACTTAGCAAAAGACATGTGTTCGTTTTTGGATGCGGTGCATATTAACATCTATGTACCCTGCATAAGTTTTTTCCACCCTAAAACACAGTGGATAAAGAAACACGAGGCACAATGAAATTAGACCAACACTTACGTCTCCTGTTCTTGTTCCCGCAGACTGAAAGTATTTGAGGCTAATATCAACAGCATCTTGCTCTGTACATACAAGTGCTACCACAAAGATAGAATTCAAAAGTCTGCCAGTCTACCGTATAATTATACTTCTATTTGTGCTTGATTTTACATCACATTTGCAGATTTCTTGTCCTTTTTCAGGAGGCCATGGATGACACATTCTACCTGTCCAACATCGTGCCCCAGAACCTAGACAACAATGCTGGGTTCTGGAATCTATTTGAGATGTATTGTCGGGACTTGACCAAGAAGTTTTCCGATGTTTTTGTGATAAGCGGTCCGGTCTTCTTGCCATCTGAAGAAAATGGAAAGAGATATATGAAATATGAGGTATGCTGTCGTTGTTTCTCTGGACACTTTAGTATCTCAGCGATGTCCCAACCATGATGGCTGCATTTTTTGTATATTTGTGCAGAGTTCATTTTGAGAGTACTGTTGGGGGCAAACTTCAAAATTGCAGATATTTTTTTTCATTACTTTGCAGCTGACTGATGAAGATGACGTTGCCGTTCCAACCCACCTCTACAAAGTAATCGTTGCTGAAAATTCAAACCTCCAGACTCTCGGCGCTTTCATCGTTCCAAATGAGCCAATCAAAGTGAAGCAGAGTTTGAAGAATTACGAAGTGCCTCTCGAACAGTTAGAGTCTTCCACCGGACTGCACTTCCTGGAAAAATTTGATCGATCGTCTGCTCGTAATTTATGCGAGGTCGAAGGTTGTAAATTATCCAATAAGGAGGAATTAGATTTGTTTCATATTCATAAGCGTATGGCAGGAGCGAAAGATCAGATAGCATTGGACAAAGCTTGGTCAGAATTGGCTAAGAAAAACTATAAACCAACAAAGAAGTTGCAGGATGCTTATAATGAGAAACTGAGGTCTTTCAGGGAGTTATGAGGAACATTATCTTGATTATGTTTATTTGGCAAATGATAAATTTAGTGATGATTTTAAAGTAAATTTATTAGAATCTCAACAAAAGTCATGTTTAAGACATTCCAGTTAGCTAGAAAATGAGTAAATTTTGTACCAGTGTGTTCATGCTGTTTTCATTTTTGTAGACAAAAATAATCATGTGGGTACTTTGTTTTATCTGTAGCATAAATTACTGTGTTATAATGGGCAATATTATTTCATCATGTGATCACTTTATGCATAAATCATTGACACTTTTTCTTGTGGTTTCTGTAACAAATACCAGTATGTTCAGTGTAGCGTGCTGTTGTTTATACCAGATGTTAATACCCTCAAGGGTTTTACACTTCTAATGAAGGACTATTGCCAAAAGGTGGCAGAATAGTAAGCGGTCCAATACTGTGGATGAAATCAATATGAGCTGGACATTCTATTGTGTACTTGACCGCTAACAGCTGCCGCCTACCGGTAATCAAGTTCCTCATTACTTTGTTAGTGCCTTTGAATGTAAGCCACAATATGGGCACAGATCTGATTGACCTTCAAGAATTGAACAGATTATGTGGGTGTTACTATTGTGCCATATGTGTATGTTATGCAATTAAATGAGGTCACTGCTAAATTGTGTTCATTATTTGTCAAATGTGGAGTCTCTTCTTTCCAGTTTTCATCTCGCTTATACGCCGGCCAACCTCAAATAATCCAAAGTGCTGAGACCAGCCATGATAGTTTGCAGGAACTAAATGCTCTCATAACCAGAGCAAATCACACCTGTGAGTCCCATACAGAGAAGAATTAGACCAGAAACTCGCAACCTGTGCGAAACACAGACCAGAACAGTTAACAGATGTATGTGTTTTAAGGGAATTTGATATTCTCCAAAAAATGGTCCCAGTCCTCGGGGGGGGGGGGGGGGGGGGGGTTAACACGAACATGATGAATAAACATCTGGTCCTAATGCTTCATGTGATATGATCAGAGTGCTCATCACACCATCACCAGACTGCTCCTTCACAGCTGTTAATGAATACCATTAATGTAGTGAAATTATTCACTGTCACTTAAAGGTAAAGCGCCCTTGTCTTATGTGCAAATTGTGGTTTTTTCCTCGTGGTAACCAAACGGATAAATCCTGCCCACAGTCGTTTCCAAGTAAAGGATTGTGACAGATCTGGCAAAATCTTCATACTTTGCCATGCAATATAGTGCAATGGGTTAGTGACTTTGGCACTTTAAAAAAAAGATTGCACTATACCTTTAAACCCTTGAATGGAAGTTATCAATAGTTTTCAATTTGTGCTGAAATATCATCACATCTGACACCTGGAGTATTTGTATGGTTAGAATGTTGGAAGACAGCATGTGCACAGTTGATCTTCCTATAGATATGGACTAATGCTGAAGCCTGGTCCTGAAGTTCCTATGTGGGTCAGCTATAAAAGACCAGGGATGAGACTTACATGTTTGGACGATTTCCGTTTTTTTCGCTGTGATAAAGGGCTTAGTACTACAGCAGAAATGGAAAGATATATGCCCCAGCTCTCTGTAGAATTTCGAATTTTCGAAGTTGTACACCATCTTCAGGGTAGTCAGGTCTGAGACATGTTCAGATAAGACAATGGCCCTGGAGTTCCTTTGGGGTGACTACCAGCAGTCTCCGGGCACTGTCTACGGAGCAGTCCACAGACACTGTCCTCGGAGCAATCCTAAGATGCTGTCTTCAGAGCAGTCCACAGACACTGTCCTCGGTGCAAGCCTGAGACACTGTCTTCAGAGGGGTCCAAAGTCACTGTCTTCAGAGCAGTCGTCTGACACTGTCTTCAAAGAGAAGTTGGACACTCTTCAGAGCAATCCTCATGCAGCCACTGTCTTCAGAGCTGTCCTCATACATAATCTCCAAAGCAGTCCTCAGATTACGATTTATTGACTATTAGTCCTGGCTATCATTATTGGTTCCCAGGACATTTAAAACTGATACACTGGTGTGGGAGGAGAATCTGATGACATATTCTACTATGCGCTGTTGCTCTCGAGGTATTTACGGTCATTTCTATAGAACCATGTACCTTTATCTGTCACCATACAATAGGGCAGGACATTCGTCCTAAGGGTGACATTAAAAACCATTACACCAGGTTCCATTGGCATGGCCCTTTCTTTGAGATGACCAAGCTCATAGTGATGGTTATGAAATTTGATCAAGGACTTTTTTCCAAGGGGCCATGTTTATGCAACACCAACATTATAATTCTATCTGATCCTTTGTCCCGATTTTTTCTAAATATTCGTCATTGAAATCGGGGTGTAAATATATGTGATATTCAAGGATAGAATGTTTGGGAAGGATCCTATTAGGCGCTTTTGGGCCATGGTCTTGACAAAACCATCAGCCCTACCGACAGAATGCAGAAGGGCCGGACACTTTTACTGGGGAACATTTTCAACTGCTACACCAGCACCAAGGGAACGAGGGGACCGATTGACCACCTGTGGCGAAGACAGGCCGTGAAGCCTTTTTCAGGTAAGAAAATCAGGGGCCCCAAAGCCGTCTGACCACTGAGCCCTTGCTTATGGACAATACCCGCGATTATCAGGTCCACAGGGACACCACCCCCGATTGTCCCAATGACGTGTCCGGCGTTGACCCTGAAAGACGGTTCTCGACCCGCATGGGCACGTGGAATGGAACCATAAGGAATCCCTACCGATCTCCCGCATGGCCGGGTACAATCAAGGCCCTTACTCTAGACAGATTGCAGAGGCCTACATAATAAATATAAACGCCCAAGTATATACGTACAGTAAATACAAGTATATGGCATTGTATTCCCCTTGCTGTCACATAAGGGTATTGGTCATATATATAATTACTTGCGGACGGGAGAATTAAGATAGCCATCATTTCGCTCACTACAGCTGGGACATTCACACACAAAACATCATGAAGACGGACGTGGCATTTTTCGTATTTATTTGCCTTTTTACACTTAATGTAAAACCGGTGAGTTTATTTTTCTTTCCTTATGGCTAAATCCTTGATATTGATGTAGGTCTCCCACGTGGCACACAACCGGCAAAAGACGTTTTGTAAGCCATTGAACGTTGCCGATCCACTAGTTAATTCTTTTGAGACGGGAGATAAGCGCGAAATGAGTTTATGTTCTCAACACCACACTCATTTATAGAAATAAAGACTTTTAGCGCCTAAAAAAATGGTAAAGGTAGAATTTCGCCTAACACAAATAATATGCGCTCCTAAATGTTTTTCGGCAAAAACCTGGATTTCCATTTCGCTGAAAACCAGGGTGCATATTTGTGTCGGCAAAGGTTCAAAGACCTTTATTTCTTAGAGCGTATACGAGTCTTCTCGGCTGGTGTCCTGACGGCGTTTTCGTTGGCAGCCTCCTGATGTTGTAGTTGGTGTGACTCCGTGAACCATAGCAACATTTTACACCGAAATTCTTCTTTAAATCAAGTCACCTTTATTCTAAATCGTCGTTTCTTCACTTCAGAGCGACCAGTTGCCACAAGCTGCCGCTGCCGAATCGGTGCCTCCCAATCCTGCTGCACCCGTGCCACCCGCTGGGGAACAGAAACCTGCAGCAGCACAGCCACCGAAACCAGCACCAGTGCCCGTTCAGCAGCAGAAACCAGCGGCAACACAACCAGTGCCAGCTCAACAGCAGAAACCAGCCGCAACACAACCACCGAAACCAGCAGCAGTGCCAGCTCAACAACAGAAACCAGCGGCAGAACAGCCACCAAAACCAGCAGCAGTGCCAGCTCAACAGCAGAAACCAGCGCCAGCACAGCCACCGAAACCAACAGCAGTGCCAGCTCAACAGCAGAAACCAGCAGCAGTACCTGTGCAGAAACAGAAACCAGCAGCAGTACCCGTGCAGCAACAGAAACCAGCAGCAGTACCCGTGCAGCAACAGAAACCAGCAGCAGTACCCGTGCAGCAACAGAAACCAGCAGCAGTGCCCGTGCAGCAACAGAAACCAGCAGCAGTACCCGTGCAGCAACAGAAACCAGCAGCAGTGCCCGCGCAGCAACAGAAACCAGCAGCAGTACCCGTGCAGCAACAGAAACCAGCAGCAGTACCCGTTCAACAAGTAAAACCAGCGGCACCAGCACAAGCGCTGACTCCTCCTGTTCAGAAACAGGCAGCAGCGGCCCCTGCTCCAGCTCCGAAACCAGCAGCACCAGCAGAGCCACCGAAACCAGCAGCAGTGCCTGTTCAGCAACAAAAACCAGCAGCACCAGAGCAGCCTCCGAAAGAAGCTGCTCAAGCCGAACAAAAGAAACCGGCGCCGGCTGCTGCTGAACTACCAACACAAGCGGCCACCCCTGAGAAAAAGCCGGCCGCAGCAACCAAACCAGCAGTAAAAGAGGAAGTAAAAAAGCCAGAGCCGGTTGCAGAAAAGCCTGCAGTCGAAAAGAAAGCAGCAGAACCAGTGAAAGAAGTGCCAGTCGCAGCAAAGCCAGCTGCAGCCCCAGAAAAGAAGGCAGCAGAACCCAAGGAACAGAAAACCACAGACGGAAAGAAAAAGCCAGCTAAACCTACAGAGGAGAAAACGGACAGTTCGCCTCTTTCCTTTTTCAAAAGAGTGAAAGCTTGGATTGTAAAAGTCCTTGGACTGGGTAAAGGCGGGAGGACGAAAAGTGGAGAGTTGTAAAAGAGATATTGCTCAATTAACATCTTTCATTCTGGTCAGTCTCTGAGTTCTTCAACCAATGAATAGCTTTGTCCCTGTGTTTGGTCAAGGTTGGAAACGTGCCGATGTGTGTTTCTAAACCTCACTAGTGATTCGAATGTCAGGACAACAACAGCGTCGTTCTTGTCAAAACAGCATCTAATGGAACAGCTGACTGAGCTATCCTATAGCCGGCTCTACCAAGTCCGTGTTGCGACCGCCACTTCTGACGTTGTTCTTCTGACACCACTACTGAGGTGATTTCGACGCCCCCTGAGCGGTTTAATAGTGACGGAGTTATGATTGCCGGGCGTAACTTGTGTCTGATTTTGGCATGATATGTGTATTGGGGTATGATTGTGACGATAAGTAGTCGTCACTGGACGCATCACCTCCGCCCCGCTTCGTGCATTACCAAGGTATCCAGGACAATAGGTGGAGGTGGGGGGGGGGGGGGGGGGGGAGTAATTCAGTGATTCAGTGACAATTACAATTAAGTGACTTCAAGTGGTGAATGGTTTTGATGTACTCATATTCTGAGGCAACAGAGACTGTTATCAGGGACGTAATATTGAACGCTAATTACTTCAAGCTAATTAACGTGTAACTTAATCTGACCTTGGAGTAATTAGTTCTCAATATTCCGTCCATGATCTCACCTATCTGGCTGCATCCTGAGAAACATTAACCCCTGATTTCCCAGGAGGATCTGGCTGCTGCCTATAGTCTGTCTTTAATAGTCGGGGTTAAATCTATTTGTCACAACATCAAAATATCGTTTATGATAAACTTTTTAAATTGTTTTAATTACGATTTGATTGTCTTTTATTTTCATGCGTTTCAACGTCTTTTAAATTGCGAGTCGTAACTAGTGACGTTGCTAAACCTCTCTATTGCGACAAAATTTGTATCGAGAGGTTAGGCAACATTTCAGCATCACTCAAGCTAAAGGGGCTACCGTGAAAGAGAAAGCAAGACATATTACCTCATTTGTCTTCGTCCTATCATCGGTGTTGATACATAATCGTGATGCTGAGTGTGGATTGTATTTTCAGTTCGTCCACGAAAAGAGCTTTTTTTCTACGATTTTTAATGTTGAATTTCACCGATGAGTAACGCGAGCCGAACGAACAAAGCGTTGTTGGAAGCATTGCTCCGCCGGCTAGCGGTATCAATCAGCGTGTCCATCCGATATTGGTATCATGGGTGTCCGCGTGTCTGTCCCATTATGATGTGACATTATGAGAGTGTCCGTCAGTTATCATCAAGAAAGTGTTGGCCCGACACGGTATTACCATCGTGTCCTCGTGTCCGTCCGTTCTTCATGGCCCTTGCTATAGTGAACGGAGTATGTTGAAGTGTGACCTTCGATGTGCAGTCGTCTATCTGTCCATCCATTTTTTCCGAGATATGCTTCCCTGCCGATCCATTATACCCATCCCCCCACAGCAGACAGTATCGATGATAAAAAAACACTCGATTTAATTAATTTTCATTAAGAAGGCCTGCTCTGGGAGAATTGTTCTTCCACCTCCCCACGCGAATGCCACCTAAGCCTACATTAAAACGACCTACATGTATATCCTATTCCTAGACGACACATTTACCGCCAACCGTCTGACGTGGGAGGGAATAGGCCCCGGAATAGGCCTATTGTGTGTGAAGGAAGCTACTCCAGGCCTACTAGCTTTATCTCATCACTCATTCATCCCATAAACCACGTATCTCGCTCATCTCCATTTGCGCGGTTGCATTCTCGATTGTGAAAAACCATCTGGAGCAGGCTAGATCAGGGTGATTGATACAGTAATAGATCATTGATATTAGGCCTATACACTTTGGTATAACATGTGCTGACGCTCTTGGTCACAGAGGCCAGAATCCAGAGGCATAGGAGGCCATGCTGTTTGAGTCGGGGTTGAATCGCTGGTCCAATGCGAAGATGGTTTTGCACCAACGCGGAATATATCATACGCCTTAAAATCAAGAGTTAATGAAACGTACTATAATTATCACTTGCTAAATTAAGTGTCATGTAATGAAATATAGGCCTATCTAGTACAATACTGTAGCATCAACTATTGTTTGAATGTTGCAGGCCTCAACTACAGGCCTATCATTATCACATCCTGAACATTTACTCGGTGGACTATCAAAGGCGGGATATCTTCAGTCTAGTCTACAGCTGTGTGACCAACAACAGAGGCGAGATTGTACGTCGTACCATCATAAATTTGCCTTAAATATGTTTTTTTTCTACTTCATTATGAATATACAAACAATAATTTAACAGGTGTCCGTATTTATCAAATATTCTATTATAATGCAAATTTCTGTTTGTTCTTGCTGCATAAAATAAAGAGAAGGGGATGAAGAGTATGTTCAGGCGCCGCGTGGACTTGTCACCCCAGCTTACTTGTATACACATCCACGTTACTTGTCCTGAAACACCATAATACGATGGAACAGCTGTGCATTAGAGACGTTCAGCGTACACAGCTTATACGTCTATAATACGTTTTCGGCAAAGTGAGAAAACATACTTATTATAAGTCGGGGGTGAGACGAAATCACTCTTATATCTTTTTGGCTAACCATGGGCCTTATAACTGTAGATGACTTGGTGTCGCTCTCACTAAAATGAAAAGAATTTTATTCAAATGGACACCTTATACAATGATGAAATGCATATCACAATTACATGGTATATGACTTTATTCGGCATCTTTAAAAAACCTGCTGCAGGCCTAGTTGGAGCATTACATTACAACTCCAAGCAATCCATCCTTTTTTATTGATCTAGCTCAAGCAATAAATAGAGCTGGCCGGAGAAGTGGACGTTGTCATGGCAACCACAGAAGCCGCGTGTTTTTCATTGTAAGCCTATACTATTATATCAACGTCTGACTCTGAAAAATCATGATTGAAATTTTTGTTTGACAAGTGTTGGAGTACGTGATATGCGATTATTAGAGAGGTTCAGAGTTTGACCTGAGAACGAGAACAATGATGTGGCAATTGGACGACGGGATAACGCGTTGTCTGTTGTCCGAGATCAGTGAAATGAAACAGTGTGTCTGTCTGGTGTGCCTAGAAACAAAAACACAAAACAATCCACTTGACTTGATGACGTCAACGAGAGAAAATGATCACCTCGTTCTCATTCTCGGATCAAAATCTTCACCTCTCTATTGTTATGCCATGGTGAGATGGATCGAGAGGGCAATGTATGATAAACCTGGCAAAATTAATTTTTTTCCCATGCAAGGTTTCTCATTTTAATTGAAAATTTATTCAACTAACGGGCAATATTTGCTGCTTGAAATTTGTAAAAGGGAGTTTTTGTCGAAGAGATACTTTCTTGGCGTTAAATGTTCCCAACACACGTTTTCCATGTTCAACTGTGATGCAAACATGAACATTTGGTTTAAATCGACATTCTAAACGCTCAACAACAGGTGCATGTTGATGTATTCATATATCAGATGGCATTATATGGATATATTCATCATTAATTATCATGAATACCGGTATACGTAGCAACGTGTTATAAGCATGCGTATGGGAGCGAAAACTCCATCAATAAAAATCATCAAAGACAAAAGGATGAGTTGATCTAACCTCAGAATCCCACATTGACGCGCGCGAATTGCTTTTTGGGGGATCGAAAAGTCAGTGTCCATCTTGGGTAGTCTCTCGAATCTGGGTATGTATCTCAGCTTGATGTAAAGACATCTCGGTACATTGTTTGTGAATGAAATATACATGTATCTCAGTTTGAGAGCGAGAGGTCGCATCCTGAGATACACATCTCGAGATACAACCCGAGATACAATTACATGTATCTTAGTCAGAAACGGACAAGTCACAACCTTAGATACATATGTCCGTTTGAGAAGGACAAGTAACAACCACAATAATTGACAGTTCTAAATGGTTCGATATGCGGGTTAACTATTACATTTAAAAACTAGGGAAAGCTTTATATGCAGAACACAGAGAGCCTATTGAGATCAGAAATTTTCAATTTTGTCTTTACGATCGGTATTAAGAAATGGCGAGAATAGCCGAAAGTGCTATCACAATGTCGAAAACGAAACTATGTCTTTGCACGGTCGACATCTAAACAGATTTAAGCAGTGTTGTCAAAAGATTGTAAATTGAACCAAAACCGTTCTGGAATAGAAATGAGATGATTATAATTATGAAGAAATTAAAACTTACCTGACTGATGATGGCCCACTGACTGGGCGTTCCCCCATTCCATATGGAACACGGCGCTGTCTTCGCATTCGCTGTATTAGGATGTGCCGACTTCCAACACTGCAGTCAGGTTGAACACCTCAAACGTACTTTGGTCCGGCAGAATTTTGTTTTCGACGAATATTTTGAAGAAATGTATAACATTTTCATCAGAAGTCTTTCGTTTTCAACCAGCAATCGCCACAGCACATATCAAGATATAGCAGGTGTTGGCTGTTCCGTCTCACAACATATGGCACAGTTCTAAATTCACAAAAGAGTTGTAATTTGAACTGTTCAGTAAAGAAAATAGGAAATCATGTCGAAACAAAGTCCTTGGAATGAATCGTCACAAATTACCACCTTCCAAAATTTAGGACTGTGCCACATTGTCTCCTTGGTTTCTGACCACGTGATATGATGTCGTCTGCTCTAATGTTGTTGCGCACGTTCCGTTTCGTCGTCTGTCGCCTGAATGTGCTCCGAACGAGCCGGGTTCGTTTAAAAGGCGGACCGGTCCTGCGCAAGGCGGCGCAACAGGTGGGTTTGCCACGTGCTGTCGTTTGAGAACGCTCCACGTGCGTCTGAAAATCAACTAACTACCGTATTTTGAGATTATTCCACACTTCAGCGGCCTCCGTCGCGATTGATATTGATTTTGATAAGGGAGACGTTGTTGACAAAAGCCCTCGCGACACATGGCCATTTTCGGACGTGCCGGTGGCGATAATATAAAAGTGTTGGTATGTTGCCCATTACTGAAAGTCTATTATAACTCATTAATGGGTCCTGACAACGATATCATAAGTGTACTGTATGAACTGTGTCATGACTTTCAACATTTCACATTGTGAGATTGGCCTGGGTGTGCCAATACGTCTAAAATGAACGGCGACCAAAGGCTGTTGCCAAATGTTTTAGCCAAATGCACAAGTCTTCATGGGCTGCTTCGAATTGGTTTATGGCATCAGATTATTTCAATAAATGCTAGGCAAGTGAGCAATTATCTCTAGCTTGCTGAGAAGGGCTTTGACTCGTCTCTTCTGCGTAGTCACAACCAGGCACAACGTATGTCTCGTGTCTTCGTATGAGAACATAAGGAAAAGGATCATAGAGAAGACTTCTGGTTTTGAGGACAAAGTAGCACTCCGAGAGTGACGATCTATTTTCTATTCTGTCTCTGTAGTTTTTTGGGGTCAAGGTTTACTGCAACAGGCTCCTGTAGTGGACCCTGATATAGATGGCGAATATTTCAGCCAGTCTGTCTTTTTATGTCCGCTTCACGTCCTCATGGACCACAACTCACAGTTTTCATGTCTTTGAAATCAAAGTTATAGATACGATCCGTAGCTTCGTAGTGGTTTTGGCTTCGTCCCTCTCACAATAAAACAACGGGCTGCCTCGGGCGCTAGTTATAGAACATCCCTTGAATGAAACGATTCTGTGTCCTACCAGAACACAAACTTTCGTCAGGGGAGGGGGAGGGGGCAATACAGATAGAGCTATGTCCCACGGAGGAACTGTGCTGGACTTTAGAATTATTCCAAACCATCATTTCAACGATTCCGCTGACTCTTCCTTGGCGTGTTTCAACATTTTCAACAGGTGTTCTGTCGTAGGAGAGGACATCATAAAAGCAGACTGAATACATGTCGTTGGTAATCATCTAATTATCATCATTATTGAGCAGCTTCAGAGACCAACAGGTGATGAGACGTATGAATATTAACATGCTCCTATTCAAATCTATATAGTGTTATTTCAGGCCTGAAACGTAAATAATCGTTTTGTCCTTGTCACAACCTGTCACAATCAATGTGATGTGGACAGGGAAATCGACCCTACTTCGACTGATCTGGAGGCAGAAGGAAGGTTTCGCAGCTGTTTCTAATTATGAATTGCGAAAAACGTCGTGTGTAGCTCTTCGGAGGGGTTTCTAAACCTACCTATCATCATGAGAAAGACGAAACTACGAGACGAACAGTTCTCACAGTTAAGACAAAATCACCGAAGACGAACGGCTTCCACGATGCCAACATTATATATCATTTTATTGGTTCAAAACAATAACTGGACAGTCAATACGATGTCATGTTTTGTGTGGTCTTTCGCTCAATGCAATTACTAGCAAGTCACAACGTCAATAGTTACCCATCAAGGCCTCTTCTCCAAACATTCATAATGAAATTATCATGATTGTCTTCGATGGATTCGAGTCCACGTCCACCCAGGGCCACAGGCTTACCAGGTGTTTTGTCTCAGGTTTCAGCGTCCTTAATCCCATTTAGTTTCATGCTAGAGGAGAAGCACAAATTTACACAATATCACTTTATTAAAAGCGCTTCGCGTATTGATTCCGCAAGCCACAACACGTGTGCACTGGCCTTGGAGGGGAAAACGTGGTTGTCCTATCACCCTAGAGGGAAAGTCCATCGATATTTTGTTCACCACATTTCTGGCAAAGTAACGGTACCTGATGTGCAGACATTCTGTTAAAGTAGAATGTAGATTCCTTGTCTCTATAAAAAGAACCAGTCTTATCCATCCCCGGACATTATTGTCCACGGGGACGAATTGTCTTCGAACCCTGTCTTACGCAGGTTGTGACCGGAATTATATCGCGAAATATTCGCTTTATTCAAAAACGGAAAGAATCATCTTTTGGGCCTACGCCACACAACCCGACACATCCGTCTACACAATATTGTCTTCACACAGGTTGTGCCTTGAGTAAATGAGGACTTTGACGAAAACCGTTCATAAATGAGTATGTACGAGCGTCTCTCTTAGTCATCATCTAATTAAGTCTAAGTCTCAGTGTAATTAAGTTATGACCCTCGTGTCAAAGAAAAAAGTTTCGTCGTTTCCGAATAAACCAGAGTCGCATCCGGACTATAATGTCTGGCCTTGATGAAGACAAATGAAAAACAACAGAAACAAAATAATAATCCTTTTCTCTTTGTTTCAAATTTCGCGATGACCATGGCGGCCTTTATCAAATTAGTAACGCGCGCATGATTGCATGTGCAAGTTGGATTGAGTCGCTGGGAATCGGTCGATGGCAATATCCGTTGCGAGTGAAGCTTCCCTTTCGAGTTTATGTGTGTTCACACCAAGGCCTGGGACTTCAACAACTGAGTCCATATTTGTTGAAGTCCATCTGCGTTATTTTTATTGATTTTGCGATTTATCATCGGTAGATATAATACAGTGAGATAGGACTGGAAAGTGGAGATAACGCGCTGATAATTTGTAATGAAAATGTGGTCAATTCACAACATATGGTACAGTCAGTTTTTTAAGTGTGCGATGGTATTATCATTTTCGCAATTGGAAAGTTTGAAGAGTAAGCTCAATGTATTAAATGTAGTAATGAAATTTATCCTATTGAAAAAAAATGTATCTCGAGCGCCTGGATGGAGAGTCACATGGGGAGTCTCCATGTGCCTGAATCCATTGAGAAACTCCATCTCCAGCGGCTGCTGGCATGGCTTGTAGAAAGTTTTAGAAGGGCGGTTCATCCTGACGACGGCGATATGAATAAAGACTAGCAAATGCTTTTACTTCAATTCTGTACAGAAAGGCCTAGTGTAAATGTACATAAAGTTTTAGATAAAAGCATTTGCTAGTCTTTATTTATATCACCGTAACTCCAGGGGCTGGATGATTGTAGAAAGTTGTAGAATGGCGGTACATCCTGAAGACTTGGTCTCTATGTGACTGAAGCTATTGAGAAAGTGTGTCTCTAGCGGCTGGATGAGTGTGGAAAGTTTTAGAATGGCGGTTCATCCATCTGTATAGATGGATACATTGAAGGTACATCCTGGAGACAGGTAATCCAGTCTTCTAGAAGACAGCAGAACGATGAGTTCCGTTTGAGTTGGTCTGTTCATGAAAACTTGACAGGGTACATCCTGAAGCCTTGGTCTCCATGTGACTGAAGCTATTGAGAAAATGTGTATCTAGCGGCTGGATGAGTGTGGAAAGTTTTAAAATGGCGGTTCATGCTGAAGACAGGATCTTCAAGTGACTGTCAATGAAGGAACATCCTAGCGACACGGTCGATACTGACTAAAGGCATTATCTGGCGAGACAACGTACAGGTGGTTGGAGTGCGAGAAAAGGCTGCATGTTGAAGGCACATCCTGGAGACAAGATGTCCAAATCGTTGGAGGACTATTGAGGGTACATCAAGGCGACAGGATCTCTAGACGGTTGGAGGACGGCACGAGGCTGTGGGTTGAAGAAGGGCAGGATCTCAAGCGGATGACCGGAGGACGGTAGAAGACTCATCCAGATGAAATGATACATTGAAGGTACATCCTGGAGACAAGTTATCCAGTCTTCCAGAAGACAGCAGAACGATAAGTTCCGTTTGAGTTGGTATGTTCGTGAAAACTTGACAAACCAATAAATAGTTAATTAGCTTTTATTCCGTTGAAATTTCATACATTGTTTCTATGTTTACTCTTCATTTCAAACTCTCTGCCAGGAGGATCAATATTTTGTTGTATCGTCTGCCTCGTGCATTCTATTGATTTGCAATCAGCTGGTAGGGCATGAAGCCGCGGTATTTCAATCATCTTTATGTTTGGAGCGTGTGTCATCGCTTTATTATTTTAATTAGATTTGGTTCATTAGACTCATTGCTGTCGGTATACCAGGTATGGGCAGGCTGTGTTCGTTGTCGTTGTCGTTAATGTTGTTTGATTAGTTTCATGTGCAATCTCTATCTTTTACCCCAGTCGTTACTGGAAAAAAATTGTTTCTTGATATGGCTTATAAACAAATTGTTGTTTGATTAGTTTCATGTGTATGTGCCGCCAGTCCTTGTTGCTTGTTCGTTGCTTGTTTACCTAAGAATTCTTTGATTAGTTTCATGTGCCACCAGACCTTTTGGTTTGATATCTGGCATTGTTTACCTAAGTGTTATTTGATTAGTTTCATGTGCCATCAGACCTTTTGGTTTGATATCTGGCATTGTCTACCTAAGTGTTATTTGATTAGTTTCATGTGCCATCAGACCTTTTGGTTTGATATCTGGCATTGTTTACCTAAGTGTTATTTGATTAGTTTCATGTGCCACCAGACCTTTTGGTTTGATATCTGGCATTGTTTACCTAAGTGTTATTTGATTAGTTTCATGTGCCATCAGACCTTTTGGTTTGATATCTGGCATTGTCTACCTAAGTGTTATTTGATTAGTTTCATGTGCCACCAGACCTTGTTGTTTGATATCTGGCATTGTTTACCTAAGTATTCTTTGATTAGTTTCATGTGCCACCAGACCTTGTTGTTTGATATCTGGCATTGTTTACCTAGGTATTCCTTGATTAGTTTCATGTGCCACCAGACCTTTTGGTTTGATATCTGGCATTGTTTACCTAGGTGTTATTCGATTAGTTTCATGTGCCACCAATCCTTGTTGTTTGATATCTGGCATTGTTTACCTAAGTGTTCTTTGATTAGTTTCATGTGCCACCAGACCTTTTGGTTTGATATCTGGCATTGTTTACCTAAGTGTTCTTTGATTAGTTTCATGTGCCACCAGACCTTTTGGTTTGATATCTGGCATTGTTTACCTAGGTGTTCCTTGATTAGTTTCATGTGCCACCAATCCTTGCTGTTCGTCATCAAGACAAATTGTTTACCCAAGTGTTTTTTGATTAGTCTACCATGTTAATAACAAATGATCCGCCATTGTTACATCAAGTGTTGGATATGCAAACAATTGTTCTTTAATTGATTAGTGTTTCATGATAAATGAATCGGCATTGTTTCATCAAGTGTTGTTTGTTCCTGTCCGGCGATTGAAGTATCCAGATGATGTTCTGATCGGAACAAGTTGGTTTTCTTGTGTATTAGGTGGGCCTACCAGGACAAACTCATATGTCCCACGGATTCATTCCGTGGCCCTGTGTTGTATATCTGCTAGGGATGACTGTGTTCTTCAGAAATAACTTTTGTCAACTCGGGACAGCCACTGGAATAGGCTGGTTTCTCCAAGCTTAAAGTGCGCATGGGGGGGGGCATTATTTCCTCTTGGCGTCTTATATTTTCGCTGTAACACAATATACCCCTTTATTACCCGCTTTTGCGCCACATGGGGGGACAGTACTAGACCAATCACAGGCCACTGTCTGTGGATGAAGTAAACAACATGCATAAAATGTTCATGAACCATAAGCCAAGTGTCAACACATGGCATTAGTTAGGGCCAGGTGACAGCAAACATTCTCATAGGTGCTGTTTGACGAATGTATCAATATTTTTGAATAAATTTCACACATCTAAAAGCTGTCATTTAAACGTGGGATGCATATTCTCCTGATTGGGAAGATACCATCATGGAACCACACCTGCGGTTCATAAATAGCATTGAAGTGCTGCATCGTTAACCCGTCAAGGCTGAGGGCAGACAAAGCAATAAAAGAAAAGACGTCAATTTCTATTGCAAAGCTACAGGTTTTATTTCTTTGATTGAAGATTATCATAACAAGCAACCCAGACAAAGACGCCTGGGCAATAGTTCTTCAAATGGAATAGGTATGTGATGAAACATTCATCCAATTTTCTGAATATGCCTATCATGGGCCATACTTTAAAGCTACAAGCCCTGAATCTGCATTTTCAGAAAATGGAATGAAAAGTTGATCCTGTACTACAGGCATTAACATGGGAGGTTCAACCACCATATCTTTCTAAAAGGCAATTCTAGTGGTTTATAAAATGAGCATAGTGCTTTTGATAAATCAGGCAAAGAATATGGCAGAAATATTCAGAAGGGGAACACCTTTACTGAATTCTGCCAGTAAAATATAGACTTTTTTCACCTTTAACTCCAAATGAAATGGGGGCTTACAGCACTTCTAACATATTCTCCAAACAAGGCTTTACATACTGATATAATATTGATACGAATTACCCTTGACTTTGCATAACTGTGGGTTGTAAGAATAGAAGCACTTGTTAGAAATTCATATTACTGCACATGCACTTGAATAATTTCAGAAATGCAGGACAACTGCTGACAGTAAAAAAATTACCAAAGTCATCTTAAATCCAAAATAGTGGTCGGCCTACCAATGTATATTAAGGGCAAGGTTACTATAGAATATGTTAAGTTGAGATGTAGCCGGCAGGTAATCCCTGAGTTAGACAGACAGCAGTTAAAGGGTTTGAACATTGAAAGTAGATCAGTTCCCAATCAGGCTGGTAGAGGGCCAATATGAGATGATGGGTATTGCGAAGCCTTTATGGAATGCATCATCTCGCAATTTTCTGCTTGTCATATGGTCAAAAGTCACAGCACACTTAGTACTGATCTGTTGAGAATGGGTTGAACCCATTGAATTGCTTTAGATCTCACCACAGCTCACAAGGGTGAAACACAAATTTTGCTCTTACATCTAATGAAACATCCCATGACAGACAGGAAATACTGATTATCTCATTCAGTCTCTGTCGAGACAATCAGGCTTTGACAGATAGAAAGATGAACAGGGGTTACCTCCAGAGGTGGACTGTGCAAGTGACACCCACTGCCACTCTTTAATGAATTTGATGTAACAGCTACTTCCAGTCCCAGTCCATTTCTCCGTTTGTTTAGCATGTTGGCAGTTGGTATTCAAAATAGAGTTTTATATTGGACATGCCAATTCTGAGTCGCCCAACTTCGAGGTGAAAACTGTCATAATTTGCGACAAGTATGAAACTGTTTTAACAAGATCCCATCCAGGTGCCGTGAACTGTCTAAACGATTCCCCATCGCCATAACAACACAACAAACAAACAAACAATGCACATTAACATGAATGCTATTTACACCTGGACTGAAAAATAAATCTAGCAGTATTTTCTAAAATACTCAAGTCCAAATTTCCTACAATATTCTAAAGTCCCATTATACAATATGTAGTCCCCACCCATGTCGGCAGAGATATTTACACTTTCTATTTACATTTCTATAACCGTGGTAACTAGTTAATGTAAACTTGTACACTTATGTACATTTTACATATAAATCACTATTTCACAAAATTAAATTACAAAAATTACTCTTGGCAGAACATAATGCCCCTTTAAATCTATGATTAACTAATAGCCAAACATATTCACCGGTCTACTAATCACACAACCTAATATCAGGAAAAAAGGCATTTTTTCTCTCCATACTCATCAAAAATGTGGCGAGTTATGGCCAATTATGTGCGATGGTGGCCATCTTGGGACGCCATCTTGAATTTAACCCGTAGGCCGCCAAAATAAAAATTTCACACTTTACAAAGTCCCCAGCAAATTTTGAACTCAAAAGCGAACTTTATTACAACTGCCTCAAAATATCTCACAGGATGACAAGAAATTGAATAACAGCCTAACAGAACAAGGACCTCAAACCCCAAGTTTTCCCCGAGGTTGAAATCAACTAACACTGATGTACAGGAAGCTATACAAATGTACAGAATGATCAAGTTGAGATGCCATATCTCATGTGCACAGAAAAAGCACTGTTTAACCAATAAAGAAATTACCAACATGTTGAACTGTACAGCCCATTTAGTACATTGAGGTCAAGAGTGGCACTTTCTTTCCGAATTACATAGTACTCCTTGAAATTTCTGTTGAACATGTTTAGTAGATGTGACTTATTGTCGCAGCCAATATGCAGACTTTGTTTAAGAAAATCATGAATATTACAAGGAAACATGAACCACGATTAAGAACCCCATCACTTCAATCATCCAACATTTCATTACAGGCAGTCTATTGACAGAGAGAGTCATTTAAGTTCAGATTTGGTGATAGATGAGCGCGCATTTGTAGATTCACCTGGGCAGATGTTCTGATTGAGCGTCGCCTATCATATTTGATCTTGGATCATAACACAATACCAATAGCAGTTGTTTACACTAGTACAAGTGCCAGATAAAATCGGAACTAGTTTCGTTCTTTTGGTCAATGTCAGATGGAGACACTGCAGTCAACTATTGGACACATACAGCATCAGTTTCGGAGCCATATACCTCCCAGATTCAACTTAAAAAATTTCAATCAGCACTTTGAAAATCGACGAGAAAGTGCACCTTGACCACAAAGGTAAAGTAAACACAAAGTAAGTGACAAACTTCTTTCGAAAACAGGACCCTGTACTCCCTTTCCACCTTTATAAGGTCAGTCAATTTAAGGCATGAACACCCCCTCCACTGGTATGAACAGTAGTGCATTGGTGACCACCACCCTTATAGTTGGTTGATTCCACATGAACATTTGGCCTGGTAATAATCTTAACCCAATTTATTCATGTTGAAAATCAATGAAGAGGGCCGAAAAACATTTTCTATTGATCTTATAAAAGTGAAAGGTGAGTACTTCTGTCACTTACCCTGCCCAACCAGACTCTTTTGCAGCTAATTAATTACATTTACTAGCACTGCGTACTAAGATACCACACTCTTTTACTAATATATATCTAGAACTAACCGCACACAAATCCCAAATCGACCAATTTGTACATGTTCACAGTTTATCTGCGTTCATGCATCTTCTATGTGTGTCAAATGGACTAATTTAGGATTAGTCTGCAGCTTGAGTGATTTTGTTTGAATGACACCTGAATTTAGCTCACCTATGTACAAGAGATACCTATGTACATGTCATGTACATTTCATGTACTGAGTATATATATTTTTACATGTATTCTTTTCCCATTACTGCTATCCAGTAAATTATTTCAACCATATGGCTGAAAACTCATCAAAACACATCACTGCTTACTTAACCCCATATTCAAGAAAAATTCACTACAAGTCTTCTGATTTACACTTGAAGAAATCTGTCCTGCACAAGGTATGATATCTGCGACATGTTTGTTGACAAACTTTGGAGCTCCCAAAACTGGCAAGGAAATAACCAAAAGTAAAAACCCAAGTCCAATTTGTAGGCCAAACCACTGTACCCACACTGATATCAGGTAGTATTCTGCCAAATCCCCCATGGCATTTTACACCTATTCCGGCACCGCAAATAATCCTAACAGAAACGCCAAATGGCATTCTAGTCTGTCTCCCCACTGCATGGCACAAATGGAAAACACTTTTTGAAAGTGATCAATTTTTAACGCATCAATTCTGAACACTTTCTGTTTACTGGCGTACAAATGCCCATGCACTCATAGTCAAACTCCAAATACTCTGTAGTTCATCGTCCCTTAGTTCCCGTGTACCACATCCAGGTAGTACATGCAAATTTTGAATTTGAAAGCAAAGAATGTGTAGATTGTCCAAATCACCCTGTTCAAGTCTGATCCAGTCTCAACACTGGTTAAAATGTCCGATTCAATGTCTCTCTACTACACCACGAAAACCATAGTCGTAACCAAGATTTCGAGAGAGGAGGTTGTTTTGAATTGAGTTTAAACGTCTGTGGATAGATTTTCATACTATCATCTACAGAGGATTTTAGTGTGACCTCCGGCACCTCTGACGATTGTCAATTCTAAATTCCAATCCCCTGACTAAGGAATAAACACCAGGTTCGAACGTATTTACAAAGCTAAAAAAATTAAAATGTTCAGTGTCTGCACTCTACTATTGTCTGTACATTTGAGTCCCTCAGTCATCGGAGAGTGTTCCTAGATGACTGTCTGGGTGTAAGCCATACAACCCATCACTTACAGTCAATGGGCATACCCAGGATAATAATCACTTTTTATCATTCCGAATTTGAATTGTCTTCCTTCCTTATCATCATATGAAACATACACTTTTTGCCAATTTACAAAATATACCTCTCCATGCAAAATATTCCACTATTTACAACTACCCACGTTAAGACAGGAGTCGGATTCTGACCACTTATCCTATCTCGACTTCATTTGATCATATGACTACCATCTAGTCAAATGACTACCCTACAATCCTGATATCTAGTATTCCTCTCATCTCGGACGGGCATCATGCTCCACGTCCGCGTCTGTGGTACATCTTGATAGCCAAAGACGTGGCCTTAGCTCATCCATCACTGCGGTCAAGGTACATCTTTCACTACTCGTTCATTCACACAGTCTGTAAATAGTGCGTAATCGATGAATCAAATGCGACCGGTGCGCCAAGTTTCACAGGTAAATCTTGCAAAATACCACAGCTACACAAAATAGGTCTGTGGTACAGTCCTCGTAAAAGATTTGTATCCATCGAGAGCTACACAACGTAGCAGAGGTACATCTTGCAAGTCCTCGTAATAGAATCGTATCCACTGATTAGGACTCAAGGTTCGATCGTGGTTTTCAACCTCAAATCTAGGCATCCCTATCCACATCAGCTTATCATCTGACGTGGCCTGTTATGGGATGTCATTGTATATGGTTAAGGTACGTTCATCCGTGGCATCTCTGTTGGCAGTCGTCATGTCTGGACTTCCTGCTCTTCACCTGAAAGAGGGGGGAAAATCAGAATAATCAAAGACGTCTTCAAACATCATAATATGACATGCATAATGTTCAACAAGCATTCAAATTCAACCAACCTGAATATATGAACGATTTTTGTCATGAGATAACTATGTGAAGGGGGTAGGTTAGATTTATAGGACAGGAAGTTATTTTAGATAATGTTTGAAGAAGATTGTTATGAATTCATAAAAGTTATTTATGATGACAGAAACAGAAGGGGCAAACATTAAACAAGGCATACTGATGGTGGGAACTATAGGGAGAGAAGAGAGAAACTGCGTGCAAAATTATTTGGAATCTTGTTAGGTTATTTCGGATTACTTGAAGAAAGTAACACTATTTACCAACTGGTGTTATGCCCAGATCATCAGATTCGAAGTACTCAGATAGGTATGGTCACAGAACACATCAAAATTTCTCGCCAGAATCGATTTTACTACCTAGCAACCAGAAATAAACATTTAACCTGCAACTACTTTTTGGGCCTAGAACGGATTCTAATTGAAAAGGAACACCAATATTGCCAAGGCAACCGCTACAGAGAAACGTCCCTTGGCAACCAAAAAACAAGAGGATTAGCAGAGCTTCAGATAATGGGAGTTAAAGCATGAAAAATAAAAATTTTTGAGAGCCAAAAGTCATCTTGGACATCAAGCTCAATAAAGTGATAGTGGGTGATTTAATGAAATGCAGGAGGAAACTGGGGACCCGAGAAAGAATCTACACTCTTAAAGCTCCCAATGAATAACGACCAAAACTTCAGACAAGTATCAAGTATGTACACATAAAGTAAGGAGGTACAATTAAAACCCTGGCAAATGTATAGCCTGTGTGTGCATTAATGTGTACTACACACTGTTTTCTACACTGTAGGGACTTTAATTGTATCACTTTACATTACTTGCAATTACTTGATACAAACTTCAAGATGGATTTTATCCCTAACTTTGACATGGATAGCGATATCATACAACGGAAGATTTGTGGATACAGTTTTTTCAAAAACATCCGAAGCACTGAATCCTTTTGTTCAAGTGACTTGCCTCTGAATACCGGCATCCATTTTGGATCTTCGTCCAAAGTAGCAAGGTTTGGCCGGACGCTTAGCGACACCTTTCGTATCACTGCATCTGTTTCTGGGTCTTCGGCGCCATCTATTGCATAAAGTGATAACTTAGAGCAAATCTTGACAATATTCAGCCGTAGAGGTTAAAGCACCAGAAACTGATGTCATCGAAGGTAACAGTTTCCATTGAAATCGATTCAAACCAGAGGTATGAAGAGAACCACAAGGGTTAATTGCACACAAGTTGAGCTATGACCATCAGATACTACAACAGAAATTTACCAACTAAAGTTGAAATAGATGCCTCTTCATATGAGCTTTTGATACCCATGGTCAATATTATATACCTGGAGAGGTATCTTCCAAAAATTATGTTTCACCCCTAACTGCTTTTTGAAGTGCGCTGACCGATTGGATGACATCAGTTATGAAGGGAGGTTAAGATACAGTGGGTTAACATTCAAGCTATTTTGAATATTAGGGATGCAGTGTGAGTGCCTATAGCCAAGTGGGGTGGGGGTTAGTGACAGGTTAGACCTACAAAGGTGAAGATCACCAAAATGGAAGTCAAATCAACCAAGGAAAAGGCCACCTACAACCATGCAAGGTCACCATGAACCAAGGTCAGTGCAACAGTAGTGAGCATATCAACTGAGGTCAAGGCCGTGCCACCATTAACAGACGTCAGAGGTGGCAAGGTTAGTGCAGGCAGGTCACCAATGATGATAATCAACCAATGAAATGGCCACCGTCAATTATTATGAAGGCCACCAGAGACAAAGGTCAAGGACAGAATCAACCTTGAATAATCATGAAGGTCACCAGAGACAAAGGTCTCCATTAGTGTAGTGTAGTTAATGCAGAGTTAGAGAGGCTGAAGTTATCATATCTGAATTTGAATTGAATTAGAGTAATCTGACTGGTGTTAGATCAGAAGCAGATCCCAAGCAACATACAGAATTGGGTAAAATCTTCCCGACTCATGGAGAGAGTTTGTGTAGGACACGTAGGTTTGGAACCCAGTGGCTTCAAAGCAACATGCAGCATCAGATGAGGGCAGGACAATCAATGGATGGAGGATAACGGCCCAAAAAAACATGCAGAACTGGTTCATTTTCTCTCCGTTCTCTTCTTTTTGTTTGCATCTTGCCATGCGCTCGATCTGTATGACGATTTACGACAATATGCTCTGTGAGTTTCATGCAGTTATCAACCTAGTTTATTGTATCAATGATACAAGGTTCGAAGTTTTCTCAACACGTCAACTCCTTATTCCACTTCACCAGCACCACAAGCTTCTAGCATCTCTTAACCCTTTGCAAACAACATTACAGAGCAGCACATGACGATGTTAGAAGACATCCTGTCCTGTACCCACATTTCAGGATAGTGACGCTGATGTGAAAAACTTGAATTATTGGAATGGTCAATGGCACATGGTGTCACAACTCATTGCAACCACGACACTCTCACAGATGTATACTGACTTTACTTGTTGTGAATTTCCTCGTTTTGAAGAAGTAAACTTTGTAACTATCCACTGATGAAAACTAACTGATTTACCCTAAGCAAACACTGCATGAAGATAGAGGGTATTTATACAGTGTAGTCTCCAAAGGGTTAAGATGAAATCAAAACAGCTGGAGGCCCCAATAAGCAAATAAGATTAAAAAAAACACAGCCATACATAAATTACAAGAAAAAACATTTTAATCAGGCTGGCAGCCGCTGGCTAAAACCATAATATTTCTATTTGATTGTTGGCATGGTTTCAGCTATCAAACAATAAAAACCAATACCAATTTTCGTAATTTTCATTTTTGCAAATGATTAGTTATTCGCAAAATCTGCAAAATGGAAAATGGAAAATGGAAAGAGATTCCATGCAGGAATAACACTACTGTAAGCTCAATTTATACTCATGGCGCTGACACGACAGAACGCAAAAGATCAAAATAACTCTTCAGCTACAACACTTTCGATGACCGTTAGTCACATGACCTACCCGACGGTTTTAGTACTAAGAATGATAATATATCTGAGAGCGACACGATTCCCTCGACGGCGTCCTGTTCGTTGACGATCACCAACCGATGGACCTCGGCTTTCACCAGACGCTCCATGACACTGGCGAATGACTCAGTCGTATGACACTTCACAACACCTTCGAATTCCTGGAAAAAGACAATGCGATTGTTATTAAGTTGCTATTTTCACAAAAATGTCTAAAATGTCAAAGTTTTCACAATATCACAAATTTTCTTCCAGTATTTCCATCAAAAAAACATTTTCCTCCCAGTATTTCCATCAAAAAATCATTTTCCTTCCAGTATTTCCATCAAAAAATCATTTTCCTTCCAGTATTTCCATCAAAAAAAAAAATCATTTTTCTTCCAGTATTTTCATCAAAAAATCATTTTTCTTCCAGTATTTCCATCAAAAAATCATTTTCCTTCCAGAATTTCCATCAAAGAATCATTTTTCTTCCAGTATTTCCATCAAAAAATCATTTTGTGCATTCCATTTCACTAATCGAGCTCATTGCAAAATTGAACGATCACTTACTTTGCTTCTATGTTGTAACGCCTGGTTGATGGTGATATCAAGGTTGTTGTAGGTCTTCTCTGCTGCCAATGCCTGGAAAGATGGAGAGATGTCTAACTGGGGATTCAGACAGAAATCATCACACTCTGAGGGAAAGAATACACGGATCGTCCTAAACCTAAATTTTTTTCATCAATTTCACATCTATCTTCTAATCTGAGAGTTCGATCGCCGGTTGGTACAAGAAGACTACTCACAATAGTGTCAAACTTTGCATATATGTCGACTACTTTTCCATCTTTTATCACAGGCAAGGCTGATACCCGTCGTTCAACAAACTTGTGCAGCGCTGTAATCACTGGCGTTTCAGGAGTCGTCTGAAAATGGAACGATATGATTAGTGAAATGGGTCTCCAAGCGCTTTGTTTCGGAATTGAAAAAATGGAGACCATCTCGGTCCAGGTAAATCTTTGTGAACCATGTTCATGTAGACCATCGTGAGCAGCACAACAGAATCCAGTCCTTTTTATCTTTATCAAACATAACACCACAAAGAGGAATTGATGAGCTTACACATTGAGGTGCTGTTCACATTCATCAATGTTTACACTAACTTCCAAACTGTAGGCTATAATGCTCATGAAAATGTTGATAATCTAAGAAATCTGGCAAGAACACCCACCGTGGCAATGTTTTCATATGTGCCTATGTTCAGCTCCTTGAGCGTTTTCTTCATGAAGGCTGGCTTGGGTAATTCGTGCATCTGCAACAAAGTCGAAGAAAATTATCAAATGCACATTACAAAATCCACGTTCTCAGTTCTCATTGACCCGCCCTGCCTATGAAAGAAAACTGTGGTGATGGTTTGTCACTGGTGCTGTGTCACCCTAATAGTGGCATGGCTGTGGGACTACATATGATGAAAATCTCCACACACATACTCACATATAGGTATAAAAATCTCAGAATTCGTTTGTGTGTTAGAACATAGAGGGCGTTTCCCGTTGACTTGTCGATGACCGGCAGTCGATGCACCTTTTTGTGAATCAGCGTTTTGATGGCGCTGTACAGGCTAGCCTCGGGGTTGATGTAGATGAATGGTTTCATGTGGTCCTTTAGCACCTCTAAAAACAAATTTGGGGGAAATATGACTACCAATTTGGTTACGCCTGTTGGGCAGCCAACTCCACACTTATTGCAGATCAAATGGCTGAAAACTCAAAGAGCTCAAACAAGATTAGGTCAGCCATAAAGCGACGCGACTCGGCAATAAACCTGCTTAAGCTGGCCATAAACTGGCGATTTCTTTTTTAAACAACAGGGCACTGACGCACACACGCCAATACCTATATTGCTTTCCAAAATGGCAACAGTGTAGTAATGCACCAATCGCAACATATCAGTCAAGATTTCACGACATTTCAACGTACCTCTCCATGTCTGAATCTTGTGTTCTTCTAGTTCGTCCATTTTAACCTGAAAGAAATTAACGACTATGACGGTTAGACCAGATTGTGAAGATCTTATAAACGTTATCTCATTTGCCCTTGTGACTATACCAATTCACCTCTTCCCAGAGGAGGGCCTCTTGTGGTTATACTTTGCCGAGTAATGGCATTGGTCTTGGTTGATTTTGAAGTCATGCAGTGTCGCAAATATCAAGGTCTGACCCCATAACTCGGCCATTTTGTATCCCAACAACCATGCTACACCACTCGGGGTGCTGATCAGGAAGAAGCCCATTGAAATTTTTCGAAATTGGAATGAGTAATTTCCTGAAATAGCTATGATAGAGAAGGATCTGTTTCGAGAAAGTATTTGCTATTGAGGATATTTCTGGAACAGTGAGCTCATACTACAAGTTATGAAAATGATATTCATCTGTAAGTTACTTGTACTATACTATGCTTTAGAAGTGGTTGCCATGGGTGATGGCATGTTATTTGCAAGACTTGAGATGCAACCCGCAGGAGGTATCAAGCGGCATTGGTGGAGACCTACATTGCAGGAGACTAAGCAAGATCTGCAGGGACCCCTTCTATTTCTGATAAATATTTTCAATAAAAGAGACAAAACGACTTATAGAACCATCAATTAACTATAATTCAACATGATATTTTAAAAACTTGAAAACTCAACGAATAGCAAAGCCAAAATTGGTTAAAACTGCAAGGCTGCCTGCAGATTTTCTTGAGCAATTTCGAAGGTTAAAACTGTTGTTTTGTGCCAGTACAAATTTCATGCACATTTCCTGGTTGAAAAACTAAAAATATGAAGCACAATATTAAGATCTAGGAATTAAAAAAAAAAAATTATTCAAGCTCATGCAAGGTTAGACTCGATGAAATTAAGTGTGCCAAAAAAACATGTTAGAAGTGTACTTTTTCGGGACACACTGTAGGTTTTGTTTCAAACTGATTTGAAGATTTTGTGTTTCTGATGGCTTTGGTTGGGAATTAGAAGGACCCACCACAACAGATTCCTTCATGCAGCTAGGTTGGTGTCGGATTATTATTTTCTGGGAAGGACATAGGAGATTCAGGGCTAACAGTTCATTGAAGTAGATCAATGGGCATTGCCCGAGTTGTATGTACATGAAAAAGAGGGCGTCTTGTCCACAAAACAGTAACTGTGAGCCCTGAAAATTGATTGTGTTGATTACCAAAGGTTAGCACACTTCATAGCTGGTATAGACATTCAGCCAAACAGCAGTATCTACATCTCTTTTGACTCCCACTCGCCAAAAACATACCAGACCCTCAAACATAACACTACTGAAAAACTTCTTGTGTGGTATCTTACATGCTATAGACTCAACCTCAATCCCAGTGGCACACAGGACTATAGAGAGTTAACAGACTATAAAGAGGTATGCACTAGGGGCGAGGTTGGTCATATCTCTATAAGGATTCAGCATAGCCACGACAAGCGTGATGCCACAATATACATGTATATGCTGCTTCAAACAATTCCGATAGCAAAAACAGCTCCCTTAGCTCATGGTAAGGACTTCCAGCAGCAGTATTGACATTATGGAACGGGATGGGTCACGTCACTTAGGTTAAATTTAAATGCCCCTACTGCAGCAATGACAACACCGAAAGTGCTGTTTACATTTTATAGCATTTGGTCAAACTTCAAAGAAGTCTCATGAATGAAATGAAAGTACCACAGCTGAATTCTCAACAATGCTACTTAAAGGTCAACATGAATAAATAACAAAATTTAATCTTTGCTTAAACCAAACCCAGCCCCTTCCACCCACAAGGTTACTAATACCCTGAACGAAAACATTTCATTAAAGCAATCCATCAATGTTATGTGGCGGGCGGACTTCTTCTGCACATGGAGGCAGAATAGACAAGGATAGATGTTGCCGTGGAAACCGTTGCCATGGCTACCAAGGTATGAATCAACTGAGAATCGAGGCAGATAAACCAGGCCATTGTTTTGGCTGCTGGAAGTCTGTACCAAGTGATTAACACTCTCATATCGGCGGACGATTGCTGTGCACCGGGTGTCCAGAATACTGGAGACGGAGGATATAGAGACCATCACTTAACATTTACACTCCCCTGGTACAGCAGGCAATCTTTCATTTTACCCCCCCCCCCCAACACCCCATTTCCTGAATAGACTCTTCTTGTTAATGTTTTAGAAGAGTCCATAAAGAAAAATGGGTGGGGGCTTGATTTAAAATTTCTTGAATATTCAACCTAAAATCGTCCTCGGGTATGGAAGAGTTAAGGAGGAAAGAAAAAACAGAGATTAACAAAGAGGGACCAACCTACCTTGAGGTTGCGTGCCATGCTGGCTGGCGAATCATTCACACCCTGACACATAGATGGCGTGGTTCAAGTTAATACAGTCGTATCAGACATTTAAGGCCCGGTTAACGTCGAAGCCAAATTGTCACAAGATATGATTCACACATTACAATCTGTGCACAATTTTTCGCCCCCAAAGTGACATGTAATCAAAAAAGATTTTCTCCCGCTAAATTTTGAGCAGAATTGTTTGTCTTCATTTGTCAGTGCGTCCCGTGACAAAGCAACTCCTTGGCTAACCTGACCTGGCGTGACAAGGTTGTGACGTGTCGCATACCATACAGGATAAACATGTTACAATATACTGCGGGTGCTAAGTTAAGTGAGCTTGGATCTACAAGGGTCCAAAGCAACAAACAGACAGACAATTTCAATTGCAGCGACCTGCAATGATTACCACATGCGACCTTACTTGCTTGTTTACAAGGCAATCAGGCGTGTGCGACAACATATGGTAATCTTTGATAAAAATCGTCTGTCTGTGAGTCACAACATACCCTGTTCGTTAAAGATATGAAACCGAAATTAAGATTCAATGGCTCGGTCAACCTAGCACCTCAATTCATTCTAAATAACAAAACATGCCAAGTTCTACAACTTTGAACTACTAATTTATGACTGTTAATATGTTATTTTAACTTGAGGATGTCTTAATAAAAGCTAGGGGGTTCAACATCAACTGGGTGAGAAGGAGTTAGGTATGAGATGGAATTGTCCGACTTCAAAATGACAACATGTCACAGCCGGGGCTATCGGTTTCCCTTGGCCTAGCCCAGGTTTTGGCTGCGAAACTAGGAAATTATTACCTTGGACTTACTGCCACTGACGGAAACATTGCTTCAGGGACAATGAGCGAGGCGATATTGTATCTATCCAAAAGGGAATTATCCGCCGTAAAAAGTGCGAAAGATGAAAGCTTGACATTTTTAGAAGTTCATGTCTCGCATATCGTGTTTATTTCTGGCCGGTTGATCTGAGCGTGTCAGATCCTTCGGGAATACAACAATATAACTTTGATCATGTGATATTTTTTACCAAGAAGGAGGGGGGTGGGTTACTGCGTTAGATAGGATTGGCCTGGCCCTTGCTCTTCTCTAAGATAGATTCATCCCTTTTCAACTTCAGAGAGAAGATAAAAGAAGTAGATGAAAGAAACAGAAAGAATAAATAAATAAATTTTGAATGAAAATCGGAGAGATTTCTCGTCAAATTTCATGAAATCAGGGGTACCTCTGACGAAAGTAATATGATGGTGATGAAGTTTTTTTAATGATGAAGTATCTATTGAAGCATATACAATGAATTTGGCATTAACAAGTTGAGGGAACAAGCTAAATTGTGATGTGCTTCAGAAAATAAACGTTTTGGGGACTAAGTCCATTTCATGAGAAAATGGCAGGAAATTGCTAGGAAACGTTTTGAGTATTTCACTTCTAACAGCTTGTTCTCATGGCAAAGTAAATATTTTCAGAAACTTACTTCAGACTATAAAGTTTCAGGTGGAATATAACATTGCTGCATTTTCTATGTAAATCACCAACGATCCAAGTGCTATTTTCTCATGATTGGACTCAAGACTATATAGTACATATACAACACCTTGACCACACAGTGAACCAAGAGACTACAATACAAATCTTAAACTAGATCCCGCCAAACTTTGTCAGAATCCCCAGTGCATATTGTACTGTTAGTGTACAGGAATGTACTGGAGATTGAGGTCAGGGGTGAAATGAGGTTTAGATTTTTCCTAGGGTTAGATATACGTACCATGGGAGACTTGTAATACTTCTGTAGAATGTTGATAAAATCGGTGATGGTTAACATCCCTGAAAGTAGAAATCTCAAGTTTGAAAATCAGTGTTACTATCCCCGGTACAGAACTACAAAATCTTTCACATGTGTCGAGTACCCCAAGAAATAATCCAACATATGCCCACCTTTCATTATCTTTTGGTGCCTGCTCGATGACATTTGAGTATGTTCAGCTTGACTTCACATTTCTGACTCCGCCACATTTGGGAGCTTGAGCAATGTCCAACTACAAGGGCAACAGAGCAGTGTTTACAAGCACAAAATGGCCCTAAAATGTGCCCAAATCCTCCTCATCGAAGATATGAATCTTGCGAGACGTGATTATCTGTGCCACAATCAAACACTCCCCTGCCAGTTCAATCACGACCAGAGTTGCCCCAAGTCATCTGAGCTGATATTCTCTAATTAGGAAAGGTAGGGTCTCTCTCTCCAGAAATGACTATAACGATGTCATTCCTAATGAATGGTCAGCCATAAAAGTGATTTAAGCATCGTGGAGCTTCGGAAATTTTCAGCAAGGAATGGCTTACCTGGCAACCAAAAAACAAGTTGTGGACAATGAACATGGAAGGTATCTTTCAAAGACCTGCCGCCTTTATCCCCCGGCTTTTGCGCCTTCCGTTTCACATACCTATAAAATCTTGTTTGGCACTATCCCAGAGTGGCGCCGCCCGAACACCGTTGTAGACCAGAGCAAAGAAAGCCTTTTTTACCTGCAATAGAACAGAATATCGTGTTTTTTTTTTTCTTCAATGAAGACACTTCAAGGCCAACAGGTGGAAAGTAGCAACTGCTTGCCTGAAGTTGATAAAGGCAAGCTCTCCATGGAGTACATTCATGATTCAAGCTCTACTCATCGAAGTATTAGGTCAGAGCTGCAGCTATACAGTGCTCAGGACTAACATACATAGTCCGCCATCTCCGCCAGCTGGGTACCCACTGTCTCCATGGTGGAGAGAAGCAACGAGGGCTAAGTGCCTTGCACAAGGACAGAAAGACAAAACAGCCGTGATCCTTCCGAGAATCGAACCCATGACCTCCTGATATTGAGTCCGGCACTCTAACCACTATGCCACTGATTGCCCCATACTTACATTTAACTGCGTGTCAAACACAACGAGTTTTGAACTCGTGGGGATGAGGTCATAGCACTTGTGGATTTTCATGAATTTGGCAAATATGGAATCTTCATCATCTGCAACAAGGACATTAAAGAACATAAGATTTCAATCATTTTGCTGAAATATTTGAAAGGTGGAACTTGGGGTGCAGACTTTGCTTGGGGTGCAGACTCTGCTTGGGGTGCAGACTCTAAAATCAGCTCAGTGGATTCGACACCTGGGACATGAGGAATTAGGCAAGTCACTTCACATGAACCATGCTGTCTACAGATTGAGCCAGTTGATGACAAGTTGGTAACGAAGGCCTGCTGTGTTTTGAACACCAGGCCCCAGTCCTTTAACATATTAAAAGGGTTGACAACACCCTTTCTCCAAACATTTGATGCACTGGAAAAACACGCCTTTGTCCACTATCATTAAAGGGTTAAGCAAGCTGCAGCTGATTCATGTCGTACAATTAGACATGTGTGTTACATTATATATTCTCTGATAATGATTTTATTGATCAGTATATTCCATAATGATGTGAATGTATACGCAAGTAAATGAATGCATGAATGATCTAAGTACGGCCAATAAAGGTGCTATTTTAAGCCAAGGTATTGATTGAAATTGTGAGAATGGTTCTCGAAGCTTGCCATATACATTGAGATCCATCCCTTTATTCACACAGATGCTTGATTTTTTTAAACGCTTTCAGAACTTGTTGGAATAAATTTGCAAAGCACTTAATTTGTTTATCCTGAAGCACAATGTCGATTCAGCACCTATCTGAGACAGGGAGACGCCAATTCATTTCCTGGCTCAGTTTCATCAATTTTTAATGTGACCTTATTAGGTTGTTATGGCTACAAAGATCGACCCTGCAGTGTGCACTATAAGAGATACCATTATTGTCGCTTACCAAGATCTTCAATTTCCATGCGCTCCAGGTCATTTTCAAGACTGGCAACCTATAAATACATAATAAGGAAAACCAGTTTGAATATAATGTAGTGAGGAGGCTGAAGCACACCATTATGGCATGCATAGACGGAAACTGATGCTCCTTATCACCAGAAGCAGTGGAGCAAGATATTTTAAGCAAGGGGCACATGCTAAAGACAAAAGGAACATTTGCTCATGCGCAGTACAGTACAAGAGCTATCAAAGCCAGACTTTTCTTTAATTCGAATTTCTAATTTTGGCCTACTTTCAAATCAATACTGAATTCTGTGCTTAAGGCCTACAAGCAATTTTGTTGGACTTGTGCCATGATAAATACTGTAATGCATGGGGTTGAATACACTTTTTAATCTTCTTTACACCATTTGACAAAAGGTCATAAACTCTCAGAATTGCAGAAAATCATGTCGCAAAATTTGACTTAAATGTCTATGCCCTTTGTGTATCGTAGGCATTGAGAATGTTCAACAGTGTAAATACACATTAAATATGAATTTCAAAAGTTCATTTGACCCAAAGACAACTGAAAATCATCCTGACCGCCATTCAGAATTGCGACCTTGACCTCTTATATGCAAATTGACATGAGCTCGAAGAGAGAAGGCCATGACATGGCATTTGACCTTGAGCTTGACCTTGAACATTGACCTACCTCGCTCAGTCTCTTTGTTGTATACCGCAGCTTTGGCTGACTGCTGTTGCCCGGATCAGAGGCTCGCCGGATGTGATTCCGGCGGAACATTTTTCTCATCGACATATCCATTTACGCCAAAGTTAAGAATCAAACGGAAGGATCAAGCAACTTATTCCTTTTTTGTATCTCTCTATATCTTGATAATTATTTCCTTGCCTCCAGTTTAAGAATCTAATATGTCAATTTTCTCGTTGATTTAACTCAAGAGGGCCACTTTCAAATGATAGTGAGGCGGATGTACAATCATACATTTGTTTACAAGAAATATGTCCTCGTTAAGTTATTGATTACTAATCAACAATTGTCCTTGTTTAATGATTAGCCCGTTTTTAGGACTTTAGAGGTGAGAGTGTCAAATGTGTCATCTGGTTCCAGTAGGAACAGTCACAGAGTGTCAGGGGTCAGGGATATCGTGCCCTTAAGATTTTTGAAGGTTAAAACTGGTCTGCTAAAGATCCTAACCAGTCACAGATGAAAGTCTATTCTGCAGTGAACCTCCCTGGAGAATTAGGATCCATGATTACTCCAATGATATAACTTTTGAAATCACTCAACTGAGAGTTTATCTAGTTTTCCCCTAGAATGCAGCATGAGGCAATTCGTCTGTCAAGTCCGACATGATCATTCTGACGAAGATGTGTCTGTCTCTAAAAGCGCATGTATCCCTTTCGAACTCAAAAGCTGGTTGATTTTGGATACAAAGTTCTACTCTGCTCTGACACCTATTTTTATCCTGTATGTGAATATGATAGATATAATCAAATGAAATATAAGGTGGTACAATTATAGATCTCAGTGTGTACTAGCAGCTCTTTTCAACACTGTTAGGGCTATAATTGTATCTTCATCTAAGGTTTCGGAAATGAGAGCAGCCACAGAGCAGTATATTGATCAAAATCTCCACTGTGAGGAAGGGAGAAACTCGACTAACAATGGCATTAGCTCCAAAAGAGCAAGAACGAGATAAGACCAAAAGCTGCATTTCAAATTACACCCGATTTGAGGCAGCCACCCAATCTGTGTAAGGACAGCTCTATTCCTGGAGAATTCCTTCACTGCAAAACTTCCTTCAGAGAAAACAATCAAATTTTCCACCAGGACACTGATGACGAAAACTCGACTCCCTGTGAATAACTTCCAATCCATTAACGAAATGATCCAACACCTGCTTTCATCCAATCCACATTGGCATCCATCACAGACAAGCTAACCCTGTACCCTCATTTTATGATTCTGCTAAAGTTGACGTCATGTTTTATTCACGTTCGAAGATTAGCCTCCGAAGCTGAACGAACAAACGTCCAACAGGCGATCGCTTCATTATCGACGACAACATTCTAAAAATAGTCGTACAATATTCTGATAATCACCCGAGCAAATCAATCAAACAGATTGCGAATATTGATATTAATGCATTAACCCTGTTTTCACCAAGATACTTTCACTGAAATAGTGAAACAATTGCCCACTTAGCCCTTGATGAATGGACCAAACAACCAACCAACAACCATTACTTCAATATTGTCAACAACGTCCTAAAAATAGCAGTTCAATACTCTAATCGCCAGAGCCAACCAATCACGTAGGAAAAATAATTATGAATATCGATAGTGTGTTCAACGATTTATCACAAAATTGCCATTTTAGTGATTTGGACGCCTGCCAATTCTTTGTTGCCAGAGGCTGTTTTTGGTGGGAGGCTATCATAGACGACATTCAAACAATCGCCCACACTCCCCCTTACAGCGTCAAAGCCAACATCTCAAGTCATAACCACTGGAGGGACAACCCTACCCTTTACAACAGTTCCACAGCTGACTAGGAAGGGCTCATCTCAACACGACAACACGCTGGAAAGGGTGTCGAAGCTGAGCTATCCAGAATGGCTGAATATCAGCACTGACAAAATGCCAAGCCCTCCCCCCCAACGATGCTGACATGTTGTCATCTGAACTAAAAGTAGGTCAAAATGACGAAACATCAATGCAACCAATCAACCACTTACACGACAAAGATCAACAAACACCTATCTGAATGAATCTGACGACCTTGAAAACACTTCTACCCGCATCCTCATCCGACCATCATAAGAATATTGAATTGATTCAACAATTGCGAGATGGAATCAAATCCGGCATTATGACTACGGATCACATGACGGAGGCGAAGTGTCAGACTCCGAGCAAACAAATCAAGCTGGTCAACAATCCTGTGAAACCAGTTAAAGCCAGAGAAACAGGCCAAGAGCACTATACCCTCTTCCTAGAAAAATGTCATACTTTCTCAAACGCCACTGATGAATTCGCTTTCCTAAATGTCAGACACGAAAATACAGCCGAACCACTGTGTCAGGTAGCCGACTATCCGAGAAACGAGTGTATGCTAATCCAACGCTATGCTAACATACCAGCTAGCTGAACGTATTAGCCTACATTCATGTAGCTGTCACACATAGCGGAAGCACTGCTATTCCGAAGCAAAGGTCAAAGGATGATAGCGAAACCGAGGCAACATGTTTAAAGATCCGGAAAATCCATATCGTGACCTTTTAGGCTAAAATGAGTCCAGCCCACCAACGGAATAGATTCGCTGATTGAACGATTTTGGACCTGGCAACTGAGCCGCAGCCAGGCTAAGAAATGTGAGACTCGCTTATAGAATCCTTATAATGAATCAAACATGGAGGACGTTATCCAGCTTATTCACAGATTTTAATGGTCAATGTCATAGCAACACATATCGTCCTTTTTGGAGATGCTCCGACCCACACCAGCGATCTTATAATGAGGGAATCACCATCAACATAGGTCGTTACCAAAATCGATTAAACAGCGGTAATTGTGAACAAAATCCATCAGTTAGGCATAAAACATGAGAAAGTCCCAACTGTATATGTTCACCACTGTTGTGGTTAATGTGACACAAACGACATATACATGAAAGCTCTATTTTCAATCCTAGTTCATACATAAAGCTAAATTTTACCACCGTGTGTCTACAGGCTGTTCCATAATAATTGCACAAGGAGAGAGTTTACTTAACTTAGTAGAGTGCTCTCATGTTTTGTTTGCTGACGACTTAAGGACAAGGTATAGCTCTAGAACAACGCTATAGAAACAAATAGCCTAAAGCACAGCGAAAGAGGGATATCTAATGCGACAATCCTTGCAACATAAAGATCACTTGTCTGCAGTTGAAAATGGTTGTTGCTGGCTTTGATATTCATTGCATATTGCAGCGATAACAGATTCTTGTCACCGGCACCTGCGACAATTATCACAGTTTGCAGCACCTGAACTATCTTGCTTGAGGGTTGCTTGCAG
Organism: Lineus longissimus; assembly: GCF_910592395.1. NCBI lineage: Eukaryota > Metazoa > Nemertea > Pilidiophora > Heteronemertea > Lineidae > Lineus > Lineus longissimus. Next base: position 4,703,032 of record NC_088323.1, on the reverse strand, counting down.
TAGTCTCAATGATTAGTGTCCCCTGGAAAAAAGTGTTGACTCGGCAATTAGTGTCCCCCCCGGGAAAAGAGTCTTTCCGGAACTTTTTGAACTTCCATTGAGAAAGAACCACGAATTTGAAACAGCCCATGAAAGTGGTTTATAGCACCAACATAAATAATGGAATTGTGCCAGAATAGATTTATCAATAACAAGGCAGTAAATCAGCAACAGTTGGGTCAGGCTGTTAGAACAGAGACAACAAGGGACGGGGCCCAAGGGTGATCATCTTCAAGTGACTTGTATGCACTAACCTGAATACTCTCAGGTGGGAGAGACACTCTATTGCCTATTGGTGACTTTGTGTAACTTTAAATCTGACCTTCATGGCTACATTGAAGTTGTATTGCGTTCACCCTTCTAAGACGAAGGGCAACCTTTACTGAATAATTTGAATCCGAGAACGAAATTTTCACAAATCTATCCACAACCTCGTCCTGTCAAATCATTTTCTGGTCATTTGAGGGAATAAGTACAATTCTCAATATCTGTCCTAACAAATTCTGACCTAGATTGTTGGTGCCTGGAGCGACTGATGTAAAATATACAGTGCTGCCAGCTGGATTAATTGAGGTAAACTAAAGAGTTAACAGGTGTCCTGATGTTGCAGTCGTGAAACCATGGATACTGTTAGCACTTTCACTGACCAGGGCCTGTACCATCAGGGCTTTCACTGACCAGGGTCTGTACATCAGCACTTCCACTGACCAGGGTCTGTACCATCAGCACTTTCACTGACCAGGGCCTGTACCATCCGCACTTTCACTGACCAGGGTCTGTACCATCAAGATGGTGTCATCATTTCAGCGCACGCATAAGCTCGACCTGTGATGGACAAAGCATTGACCATACACCAAATTTCAACCAACCCTTAGATTGAGAGCACCCTAACCAGTGCACCAACCGGGTCCATTGCAGAGATTGTTGCTCAATGGGCTGGTACCAACTGTCACATCTGCTTGCCAGATCTGAAGCCACAATAGAGATAAGCACTTACCCGTCCATGGTCCTTATAAATGATATAGTTGTGTGGACTATCCCGGTTCCTAGGACTAGAGTCCAAACTCCGACTGAACTGGGCAAACCCTAAAATGACAAAATTGAAAGAAAATTTAAAGTTGCAAACAGAAACTTTAGTGTCGAAAGACGCCATGATGAGACATGTTTTGACACCAAGTGTAGGACTGGAATTAATTGCACAGCATCAGTACAGGGTTACCATAGCCATCATGTAAAATCCGGCTGTTGTTAAGCACCCCCCCCCCCCCATGCATAAACTCTATTGCTATCATCCCCGTCGCTCATGACCTTACGTAAAGTGACTGAATTAGACGCCCTAAGAAACTGGCTGTTTCCATGGTAACTGAGGCATCTGGCAGGACCAGAAGCTCTGGTAACCATGGCAACCACTGATTGACCGGAATTGCTAACAAGTTTCCATTGATAATGTCATCATTGTATTTGATGGGTGGGATGTACGTAGAAGGTCACTGGCTCGCTGACGATTCAAGAGGCCTGGGGTGAAGGGAGGTGTTTCTTCAAGTCATGTGGGGGAGCATGGTCTTTTTAGAAACGCTGATGTTGGGCCAAAAGTGTTTTAAAATACGAATCGGGACGTAACATTTAATGATGGGATATCAGGATGGGTATTCCCTTCTCCAGAACCAATCAAACACCAGCAACCCTCTTGTTGAAGTGAGATGTCTTCACTGGTACAAACATACTGTCCGTAAGGAAGAAGACAGACCCTACGGCCCTAATCGGCAATGTATTTCTGACCCGTCTGCATTCAGGAATCACGTTCAGGTAGTCAAGAGCGACAGAATTTGCACCCAGTTCTGTTCTTGGTTCACCTTCAAGGTACTTGTATCAATATCAATACGAAGTATGCAAGCCAATATCTGTAGCACTCTACTTCACCATTCATGCTTAGCCATTAGTGTTTACGCTTTGTCTATGCATGAAAGTTAACCCACCCCTTTTTATTGCAGACTTGAAAAAGATCGATATCATAAATCTAAAGGCGAATGAACTCCGAAATTCCGAACGCAGAAAAGAAGTTATTATATTTTTAAACACTTACGCATATTAGGGGAGCCTAACAATCTGTGGCACCCTGATGGTCCAGCAATAGATATTGGTCTTGTCATCGTCAGTTAATGTATCAATTTTTCGAGCAACTAAAAGCGTTCAATTCCAGAATCGGTCATTGTGAATCACAGATCATGTCTCATATGATTGAAATCCATCAGAAAGAACCCAACCTCCAATTCAGCAGAAATCAACAATCACAATTAACTAGTGGTTTCCAAGTTCCATGTTGTGAACAATCTTCCCCAGCGCAAACACCATCCGAAAATCAGGAAGAGAAGCCAGTAAAACCAATAGAACTTTCCTTCAAACAAAATGCAACACAGGCTACACCTGAGCCACAAGCAACAACCACATGAATAGCTCCCCTACTCCCGACTACTCTAGCTAGCTACATCCACGGGAACCATCCAGAATCCACGGCAGTACATCAACTGTCTGCTACGCACTAGGTGGTAGAGATGCTACTCAGCCCAACTGTACAGGACAGCTACAATGCCAAACGAAGACTGAACAATCGTGCTGAACGGGATGGGAACAGATACTGCCTTCAGTGGGCGAATCGGTAGGATATTGTGTTAAGAAGAAAGGAATATGGGGCTACAGAGCTTTCACTTCCAGAACTAGACTTGCTTGAAACAGCTACACACGTTAGAAAAGATGAAGGGACTTTTTTATCCAACTGCTTCGATACCTACATGTATGTTCAATACTGGTACCTGTTTGAACAACATTCTCAAAGCAACTGTTGACTCAACAGAACCTCAGAGTCAAGCTGCAGAAGTAGAGGCATTTGAGTGCTATGAGATCACTATATGTCATCTATGTCTAAACCTGCCAGTCGACAACAGATGTCACCCGCATGGGGTCACCAATACATTCACCAACTTTATCGACCCACACAGCTTGATTAATTGAAAACTTAGAGGGGAGAGCTGCGATACATGCGGTACATAATGAAATCCTAACCCAGACATCGTGAAGCTAGCATCAAAATGATTTGTTCCAAAACTCAGCAGATTCATCCAGAATTGTATCACCATCAGAATCCGGGGACCTGTCTACCAGACTACCGTGGAATGAAGTGATGGAACGAACCAAAAGATCCTGTGTAAAAAACGACTGAAGAACCATTTTCTAATGATGTACAGGTTCAAACCACTACACACTTTCCCTTAACACATCAATATCGTCCGATCGAATGAAACAGATTTGTCCAGATATTGTCGCTAAGAATCCTGAGACAGGCCGATAGTCTACCACACTACTGTGGAACTGAACAGTGTGATGCAAGATCCCTCGCCCAATATATGCGGGTGTGTTAATGAAACCTGTACACATTCATAACATACGCTTTCCCCTCGTACATGTACACATGAATATCGACCGTCATCCCACTACATCCCAGCTGTCAATGGGTGACAAGTGTTCTGTTAGGAATCTTCACATACACATTGATTTTGGATAAGTTCAATTTGTGGCAATGTGCTTTCTGATGCATTGAAGATTCAGCACGATTCCCTCTTCCAAGCCAAAGTAAAGTGACTTTTTTAAGGTCACAAGCAAGTTGCTCTAAAGGGCATTGTATACATTTGGTTAATATTTCTCTCCTCTTGTATATTGATTCATAGCCTCATCATTAGGGTAATGAGGATAGAGCTTATGCAGCCTCCAAGGATGAGAAAGCCACCTGTTGATGCCTTTTATGGTAAAGTCATTACCAAGCAGCTGAGAGGCTGTTTACTGACAAGATTTGGCTGCGATATAGCAAGATAATTGGTTTGATGTGAGGGTACTGGCTTTATTACAGCGGTACAGCAGGTTTCCAATTGAAAGGAAATACCACTGCGGTTTCATGGATTCGTAAATTCTACAACAGGCACCCAGCATTTTTACACACTGTCATCAAATATCCATCTATAGGGAAGGGCACGGCACACTCATGCATAAAAGTGTCACAAAACTTACTGAATTCCTGCTTGGCAACTGATCGAAGTGGGAAACTAATACGCCGTTGACGAATTGCTTGGCGAGACGGCGATTGCCGCTTCACATGTTGTAAATCCATAATCCACAACAAAATTGGCATCAGAGCAAAAAGTGTGATAATAGGCCGGAAGGTCCAACACTTTCAAATCAAAAGACTGAAAAACAGTGTACATCTACAGTAACACTAACAGTATGTTCTCTGTTGTGATGTCTCCCAAGAAAATGAGGTGACCATCACCTCTTTCCAACTCCTAAGCGAAGCCCACTGCCTCCATTTCCTAAGTCAGCCCTTATCCAGTCGTTCATCTCCGACCGCTAGATAGAAGGCAACAAGCAAATCACAAACTGCATGAAAACGGAAATGTACGTAAGACTGTCACCTTGCTTTCCATATCCTAATCTAAATCTACATGTGAGCTGTCATCGCCAATGACAACTAGCCTTTCAAAAGCTTGTTAGCAGGCACACACGTCAAATCCAGGGATGGATGGCAACCTTGATCAAATGAAGTAGAGATTCTTTAAAATCTGTGACCAACATGAAGAGAAAGAAGTTTGAATCTGCATCCACTTCGTCGGATTTAGATTTCCACCCAAATAATCAGAATTGGTGCTGACACTCGGCGACATCCTCTAGACTCGCTCTGCTAAAAATCCAGCGAGACATTCTTGAATCTGAACAGCTTAGAATTCAAGCAAGAAAATACGAGCATCAACGAAACCGAAAACGACCAATCACTTCAACACCACCAACTTGCTCTACTCTTGAAAGAAGCTCCCCGACAGAATTTCTTGCGATGAAATAAAGATAAGTCAATCAATATTTCATAATTGATTGATGCTTTGCTTGAAGGGATTGCCAAGCTTTTTTTTAGATAAAAGCTGTTCACCTTCTGCTTTCTCTTGCCAGAAGGTACATGTAATAGACTAATTGACTTATCTTATAATGAGGAAATCGTTTACGATTCATTGGGTCCTAATTACTTTTTTGTCAGAAAAAGATCCTGAATAATTGATACAATTTTAAATACAGTAGAACCTCCCTTAGCCGACACCTCTCCCAGGCAGACACCTCTACATTACGGACACGTCCGGCCAGTCGCGATTTTTTCGAAGTCATTTCCAATAACAAAAACCTCTGTACGGCGGACACCTCTCTACTCCGAATTGCGGACAGGGCGATGGCCAATTTTTGGTCCAATTCCCTCCCAATTACGGACAGTAGGCAAAAACAATGGCTTCCCACGTGCGCTTGGAGAGTCAAGTAGGCCTGACAGGTGTGATATTTGCGTAATTAATCAGCGTAATTACCCCATGGCATTGTGTTTTTGTATCCTAATTAAGCCGCGGCATTTGTTTACTCATCTTTTCAACTAATCACATAGGCCTATTGTGTCAACGGACACTCATAAATCCACGCGGTTTTGTCAGTGTTGCGGCGAAAATGCGTTAGTAGAGAAATTAGAAAAAATTAATTATTAATCAAAGGTGGCTGATTGACAGAAATTATGGTGTTTTTTCACACATTATGACATGTCGAGGAGATTTTGCAATAAAAGGGGCACCTTTTACAAGAGAGATTATTCACTCTCTGAGATCCAAAGTAGCTCACGTCATTCAACGCAACATCACAAGCGAATACCAATCAGCCAACAGGTTTAAAGTTTCTACGCTAGATGTCGACACAGAGAAAACCAAGACCTGCAAGGCGGGAACTTCAAATCCACCTATCGGACGATTTGGCATAAATTCTCTATTGCGGACACCTCTCTATTGCGGACACCTGGGCCCAGTCCCATGGGTGTCCGCAATAGAGAGGTTGTACTGTAATTGGGATTTAAAAACCTTTTCAAACCCAACTGATAAGATTCATGCTTTTTCAGGAGAGATCTTCAAATTTGAAAATGACAAGAATGGCCTGCAGGGAAGAGTAACCGGTAGTGAAAATGGTCCTTTTTTTCGGGGGGGCGGGGGGGGTCAAGACAAATTCCAGCATCCATGTGAGTTGTGGCACAGACAATAAAACATTTATTAAGCGCAGTTGGTGTCAAAGGGCGGTTGGAATTAATGTCAGATGCGACATTATTACATTTTGGATTATCTCATTCAGTGTAAGGTAAAAAAATAGTCGATATTATCAGCAATCATGAGTATTCTAGGCCAGGATTCTTAGTATAGACATATACAGGGTGGCCCAGAATTCTTTTCCCTCACACAATGGATGCACATAAGAATTCTATTGTGCAAAATAATTCTGGGCCACCCTGTAGTTAGACATGTGCTTATCTATTTTTAGACATGTGATGTCACCAGTTCCTCATTCCTGTGGAAAAACCCAAGTGAGAGTCTATGTGGGTCACGGCCGTTAGACAACAATGTGCCTTAACAATTTATTTGATCACATGACTCCTGTGGAATCTCCGATCTGATTGGTTGATCTGCAAATATGACGCCTTCGTGGTAATTTGCATGATTTATGAAGTAATTTCCCTTGACCAACTTTGAACGCGTCGATTATGATAATAAAAGGGAGGGACCCAAATCGGAAGTGAATAATAATTAGGTCATTTGCCAGGAATGGTAACTGCGTAATCAGTTTTTGGGTACTTCGTCAACTGGCGGAGAAATTTGCTGATGCGCCAAATCCCGTGCGAGTTTCTTCGATATTTCGCCGGAAAATCAGTTTAAAACAGGTAAGATCGGTTCATATGCCAAGAATTCGTACATGGTTACGAAGAACCCATATCGAGATACTCTTATGAACCAAGAATAGAAACTAGCAAGGCTTTATAAACGTAAACAGAATGATGAAAAGGGAAAATTATATGGTAATTTCTCATCTTGGTGGTGTATGCTACAATGTGGAACCAACTACACGGCTCGTCGATGGTGTAGCAGGAGATTTGCTTGACCAACTTTGAAAATCGCGAGCCCGGGTCTCCTGGTCGTATTCCTTATTATATACCAAGCCACTTTGGTTGCTCAACCCGCCGTTGGCGCGGTGGTCGGCAGGCTATTCATAGTAACAAGACCGAGGGATTTCTCCACAAGTAAAAATTACCTAGCTAACGGCCGTGGGGTAGGGCAGGTATTTCCACAGCATGATGCAATACCGCAGCATTTCAGTGTCCTATGTAACAATTAATTGAAAGCTGGACACCTAAGGCAGGTGGAAAGCTAATTTTATACAAAATCAGGCGAGATCTGGAGGGAGTATTGCCCTCTCAAAAGCAGTCACTCTCACAAATTCAAGTCATCACGGAAGATTGAACATTACGCAAGTCCAAAATTATCCTGCAACAACACCCCTCTTCAGGGCTTATTTTCAAATCTAACACTTCCTAACAGATAATGAATAAATATACTTTATACCTGGATTATCAACAGCAACCTCACTTTCTGATATTCCTGCCATTTCTTTGGGTTTTTAACATGTTAAAAATTTAATAACATCACAGCCATAGATATAAATAGGTCAGATCCTATAAACAGCCTCGTTCTGAAAGTGAGGCTGGCTCATTAATATTCAAGGTCATGACCCCGGTTGAAAAGTAAACAATGCCATGTGCTCTGTATTCACATGCTCTCTCAGGATATTTTTGGCCAGAATGAAAGGATTTCTGAATTATATTTGAAAAGGCAGCAGTATTGATAGAATGTTGGCATCTTTCCATGTCCAGGCAACAGACTGTCAGGAATCTATTTACCAATATTGGATGGGTATTTGACAAACAATGTTGCCAAAGTGTTTTGGCAATGTGCCAAAAATGTAACCCACTATAAACTCTGATTTGTTTTTTTTTAAAAACCAAGCCAAATATTTTCATGATAATCATTACGACGGGGCAAAAAGGCAATGGCACAAAAACGTTACTTAATTTATAAGATTAGGCCTTGTTTATTCTTGTTAGCTGACAGAGACTAATAACGCCAAGGAAAGATATTCAACTTACCAAGAGGAGATAAGGGTGGACTGGCCTGAAAAAGAACCAGAGACAATGATTAGTATTGGGTCATTTAGAACGGCTCGTCCTAGTCTCCATTGCCAAGGCGGGGTATATACCAGACGACTTGCGTGAGACGGCAGACGATATCAGAAAACGTAACAGAGTCATAACCCTTATGTGACACCATCATTTTACCAGACGTCACAATCGATCTGGCTCTGTTGCGTTTCCGGATGCCGTCCTCTTTTATATTCTTCTTCAGGAACACAACTCCTGTTTAACTTCATCCACACAACATCTGAGGAGAATATAAAGTAATCATCTGCCTCGATCTTTGATCACCGTGAATATATCATGATACATGTCCCGCGGTCAAAACCATTTAAAAATGTCTATAATATTGCCATCTATTGTTCATACGAAGAACTAAGATGTAAAGTGAAGAAACGCAACCGACAGAAAGAAAAGGTCTCACAGACAGCACGACCATGAAAATGTCCAGAAATATAAGATTAACCATAATCACTCCACAGTACCACACTGACAGCTTTTAACATTTGGCATCACAGTTTACCAATGATAACAATAAATTCACCCTGAAGAATCAATTCTCAGCATGGTTTACCACATTGCAGGGATGACGACAAGGACAGGTCAATCCCAAAGACAGGTGGAAGAAATTGATATTCAAATCAATAATCATTTTGACTGCATGTCCTTTTTTAGCAGACATCACAATTCTGCAACTGGAAAGCCTAAATTTGCAACGATTCACCATGGAGTGCTGAAGAACTGACTCTTAAGGTGACAGCTAAAAATTGAAAAATAGCCACTGCACCCTCTTCTAACAGTAACTTAGTCACCAAAACCAACATGTAGAAGGCAGCACCAACATAACCATCAACCTCAAACCTCAAATGAACTTACTTGATACGGTACGCTAGGAAACTGGAACTGAAGTAGAAATTCTTATTTTCAAAGACTGCATCTTTAGGTCAAATTGGTTGTCTCCATGTGACTCATATACGCATGTTTCTGAACATGTGAACAGTTCTGTTGCACTGTGAGATAGTAGAGACACTCATTGTTGACTTTGTGTACTTAATCTGGGCCAACTGGCTCCTGCCTATAGTCACCCTTTAGAAGTGCTGAATAAAATGGAAGTAGACTTACCACTTTCGGTCGATGAGGATCTGAAACACTCCCTATCGTACTAGATCGCGGCCGCATTGTCACTGGTGAGCAAGACCCAGGTGGGAAACTACACCTACCATGCAGATGCATGCCAGGTGACGATTGTCCATGCCCCGGAGGATAAGTATTATCCAATTTCCCGAGTGAAAGTTTCAGCGCAGGGCTCCGTGAGCTTTCGTTACTCTTGTCGCTGCCACCAGAACTGTGGCCTTGGCGTTGAGACGTTGTTTGCCTGTGCAACACCGCCTGTCCCTCTAAAATCTGACTCATAGGGGTCGGGCTTTTTGGTGAAGACGAGTATGGGAAATCCGGATACTGCATTCCCGCAGGAATCGGTGATGGAGAACTTGGGCCACTTTGGTAGCCATTGTTATTCCGTTTGCCCCAAGAACCAGAGCGAGGCCGAGGGGACGCTTCAACAGGATTTGATATCGGACGCCCAACCGGGTCATTCGTCGAACCCTTTTTCTTAACCTTAGGACCGTCTTTACTTTTTGTCCGGAAACTATCAAATAAACTTTTAACTTTTCCGGGTGAACGCGCCTTTACGAAGTCCTGGTTCTGCATCTCATCCTGAGATTTGTGGCGTGTCCGTATTTTCGGCCGTACGAAGTTTTTTATTCCGCTTCCGCCGGAATTTGAGCGTTGTCGGTAGCCACCGTCATCGTAACTTACTGCATGATGCTCCTGCTGCGTGTCCGACTCAAGTAACGGCATGGCGAAAGAACTGAGGTCCTGAAAAATACAACATTTATAAACGTATAAGATTGGGTTACTTATAAGCGGGAAGCAGGATTTTTCTGTAAATTATCTTCTGAAAAGAAAGAAACTGGTCTTTTTGGGATGGGATCAATCAATTACCAAAATCAATCAAAACAACATGGTCATAGGAAGACATGAACAACTTCAAGTTGAATGTCATGGCAAACTCCAGCTGCCTGTGAATAAGTGACAACAAAATGGCCTGCAATTTTAGCTCAAGTGCGGACACACATGACAGTAATGGTTGATTGTGATGACGGTTATTCCCAGGTTTCACCGGTCTGATAAAACTAATTTCCAGGGACGAGATTTAGCATACTTTATTTTATCTTTCGGGTCACTATACCCTGGGAGATGACTATTGGCAAAACATCCTGTTGTTAGTCAGACATCTGTGCAAAACAACGGCACAATGCATACCTGGAAATGCCGTTTATTTTCACGTTTTTGCATTTACAGATATTTGCAAAAATGTTGATGAGTTTCACAGCAAAATATATTGTAGTATTTGAACAAGACAGAAAAACAGTACAAATTTATTATCCCCAATCATGGTCCAAAAAGAGGTCATCAACTAACGAAATAGGTGCCATTGTTCATCGGATTTATAGCTGCCGTTGAATGCCATCGAACTACCTCATTTCGGATCGGGGATTTTAACCCTAGGAAGCAGAGTTTGGCAGGTGCAGTGGAGTCAAAAACTAGAGGGTCAAGATGCTCAATTGGGGAATAGGTTGTGTAGTTTGCAGCAGTTTTTGTGGACAAGTGACCCATTGTGGGAGCACCAGACGAACATCACACAACTAAAGAACTGGATTTTATTGGCTTACCCTTTGCTTGGCGTAGCCTGGCCATTGCGCAGTCGGTTCCGAAGGAATCGGCATATCAAAACGGTATATTCAATCCCCACAAAATGTCAAGGCACCACACACAAATCCAAAATCAAAACACCAGTCCTTTCCTATGTTGACTACTGTGGTGGATGATGTATTATATATGTACACAAAGCGTGATGTAATATTGCCTCACAAACAGAAGACAGAAAATTCAGAGTAATTTTCACTTTTCATTCATGTCAACAGAACAATAGATCATGTACTTAAAAGATCATTGAAGTTTGTACTTGTTTTTGTTCTCGGTGTCAAAGGCTGAAAGGATGTCTCAATAAAAATGACAAACCAGATTTGATTTTCTGTCAGAAATTCAGGATGTGCTTAATGTAATTACTTCCACTAATTGCCAGAAAACAAAAACTAATTACTTCGAAGTAGTGAGTTTTGCAGAAAATAATAACGACTTTCATTTTCTTCAGCCACACTTTATAGTCAGGACTCGGGTCTTGATCAGACTTTTCTCGAAAATAATAAGGAGCCATACATTTACAGTCAAACTTAGGTCTTGATTAAATTTTTCAAAACTGGGTCAAGTTGGTTTAAAGTCTCCAGGAAGCATTTGAGACAGAACTTAATTTATCAACATGTTTGTACAGTCTTTCAGATAATGATATTTTGTTTGGAGAAGACCACCAATCAAAGTCCACGTCAATCATATCCTGATAGACATCCCGATTTTCTGGAACAACTGATTCATAAAATGTTTGTTCTGGCAGACGTGACGTCACACGATCTATGCTAGATTAATACTTGGATACAATGAGTTTTTCGATGTTGGTTCAAAAGCAACTTTGTCATCAAAGATTGGAAGGGAAACCGGAGAGCCCATCCATCAATGAGATTCCGGATGATATACGCTCCGGTATTAAGCTGAATGAATACTGATCGAAAATACCACAAAGTGATTGATCCTATCGATCAGAAAATGGCACTTTCCTTGATCTCTTAATTGTTCACAAACGACTGATCAATGATTGATAATCAATTTGTCAATCCTGGGCTACGGATAAGGTTTTGTTCAGGAGCCACTCTGGAGCTAAGCCTCAATTATTCTATAATACAATATATTATGACCATAATCCACCTGGTCTGATTAACCATCTTGGCAGTGTAATTTGCAAGCACTTGGCCCATAACCTCAGCAAAATTGGCCAGATCCATGACTAGTTGCTTTTCATACACTAAAATTGGCAAGATTGGGGCGAAATTTACAAATATAGGAGAAATTGGAAACACCTTAGCCAAATTCATCCAAATTGGCATAATCTAAGCCACTTTGCCATAATCTAGCAAAAGTGGCATACTAGCCTGATCTTATTTTGGAGTGTCTGTCTCCTAGTCTGGTTTGCATCACTGACGTGCCCAGACTACCCGGTTTGATTTAGGAGTTTTCTCACCTAGACTGTTGCCAACCAGGGCTAAGGAAGCCAGTCTCCCCCAGACTGCACCCTTTAATCCACGCAAGTACTCACCTTCGTTTTACCGTGCGGAGAGTCCGCCTGGGTGACAATAATTGCTGGGGTGCTCCGATAGTGCTCATGACTATTATCCAAAGAAGAATCCACTTCCATCTCCATCTTTGACTATTGATCCAAGACTAATCCACGCTGTATATCCTTGGTATTGATTTCTAATCGTATTTTGCGTGGAAGGCAAATTTGAGTTGCAATCTGATATTCTTACAAACTTATGAAAATTAGCATCCCCCAAAAACTTAGTCCCTCTATTTCTGGATCAATTAAAACTTTCTCTTAGTTCTTCAGGATGGTAATATCAGTTTAGAGGTGTATGATTCAGTATCGACAGGATGCTAATCACAACAAAGAGCTCCTTTTTATTCCGCAAAGGTGAAAAATTCCTTTGAAAATGTATCCTATTTTTCACCAGGCTTTGCCGCTCTGACTTCCCATAGGTAAACAGCAAAAGAAGAAGATTCTTTTTCAGGTTCGTAAGCGCCAATGGATAGTTCAAATCAAGAGTCTGTACATTTCATGTACATGTGCCTATACTATAGTTACGCAGGTACAATCGACACACACAATGCAGAGTGTTGTCAATATCCAGCTGGAACACAGGTCAAGAATTATTCCTCACAAGAGTTTAGCTTAAGGGAACTTAAAGTAACCATCTACTTTTGCTAGTCCAGGAATGCTACACAATTTCACTCAAAGATTACAGTCTTCAGTTTTGGAAGCTGGGTTTTTAAGCAGTTCCCTATCTAGTACCAGCTTCTTTAATGACGGCAGAAAGCACCTATCCAATTCCGATGTGAATATTCAACATGGTGAGGTCTCCATTAGTGGCAAAAAGCACAGAGTTTTCATTAGAGTCCGGCCACATAAATGCGGATAGTGTAAGGGAGAATAGAGTATCACAATGCATAAATGTCCTTGTTGATGGAGTTCAATACAGGACTCGCTCGATTATATGTATTAGGAGTAGGTCAAGCTGAAAGAACGAAGGAATATACACATGAAATATGGCATTCATGTGCGCTTAACCCTCTCCAAGCACTAGATTCATGTAATTCTCCTCTGTCGAGATCAGGCAGGGCCTCCTGCGGTGGAGAGGTAAAACTTGCCAGTTACGCGTCAGCCTCTGTTGATTTGAGAAGAATCAGAACTGTTGATCAAATCCCCTCCAGAAAAATGAGACCGTTTGATCAAATCCTCAAGAAGAAAGAGAACTGCTGATCAAATCCTCAAGAAGAATGAGAACTGCTGATCAAATTATCAAGAAGAATGAGAATTGCTGATCAAATTCTCAAGAAGAATGAGAACTGCTGATCAAATTCTCAAGAAGAAAGAGAACTGCTGATCAAATCCTCAAGAATAATGAGAACTGCTGATCAAATTCTCAAGAAGAATGAGGACTGCTGATCAAATCCTCTCAAGAAGAATGGGAACTGTTGATAAAATCCTCAAGAAGAATGAGAATTGCCGATGCTCAAATAATCATGGAAACGAGAAGTGTAGCTATGGAAACCCCCAAGAAATAGATTTGCTGATAATGCTTCATTGTACTTCACATTGTGGATAAAATCAATTGGTATTTTCCTAACAAATCATACACCACACAGCACCAGAAGGATGAGTGAAATGAGATCAGCACATTTACAAACGATATGGACAAATATCCCTGGAGGCCCAAATTCATGCAGCTGCTACAGTGCACAGTGCCTTGATCAAATGTACACAAGGGATTCAATACATTCAATGAGAGAGCAATATGTAGTACAGTATTTACAGGGCGTATTGATGACTTAAAGGCCAAGTCAGTTTGTTCAAAGATTTGAAAAATGAATATGAATTTGAAAATTGCAAACTGTGTGAATGTTAATTTCAACAGCAGTGTTGTGTAGACTGATATACAGATGATTAATATCAGCAAAATCATACGATTTGGATACAATGCCGTTATGATGATGACAAGAGATGTCTACCAAAGATGTTAATGTATGCCCACTTTAGACGATCTAGCGAACGAAATGATTTGTCAACACTGAAGCTAAAGTATACCCACTGGCACTGTTAGATCCATGCAATTACGAATCCGAATCCATAAGAATATATCGAATTCTGCTCTTGAACAACACAATGCAGCCTGCAGTACACTGGCTGATGCACACGACAATGGAGGAACATCCAGCATCAGCTTCAACAGGCTATTCGCTAAATATGCATGATCTATCAACTAAAATGATATAAAGAGGTGCTAAATCATTTCTATAGTAGCACATGCTGACAGATTTATATTTGTTATCATCATCTGATGATGGACGAATGTAAGATAAAAAGCAACCAACTGATACCGGCATCAAAGAATGCCATGAACTAAAGAATGAGGACACATCTATCTCTCCGTTATCATCCAGTAATGTATGAAGTCCACAGGCTGACAAATCCAGAGACCAATGTCCAAGAAGTCCAACCAGAGAATGAAATTCCTTCAGTATCACACGTCACTATATCTAAACCCGCAACTACCATCCATGGACTCGTAAAGTATAAAAGAGGACCATCAGACACTGACTTTGACATCTGCCCACGTATTCCTAAATGATATGGCTACCCTGAGGCTAACATACTACCTGCTAGCATTCCTATACTGTTGGTCTACACAACTGTTACAGAGGCTAATACTTAGCCAAGCTACGAGCTATGCTATTCCAGATGGAAGCCAAGCTGTGGAGATTGTGAGATCCTTAGCGCACACTCAATCCGCAAAGCATCATGTAAACAAATAGTGCAGGTCTACACAGGGTGTGGCACAAATATAACTTCCTTGCTTTACACTTCTGTGCCGTTTGAGTACAGACATAATGCATGTGCGTAGTTTGTCTGTACATGTATTTATCCATCACATTACAGGGATGCTTGCTTTATAAATATACTTTGGATCAATGCCGAGTCCATATCAACTTGAGATAGTCAGGTACACTAGCAGTTCACTGTGCCAATAGTGTTTTCTCTCATCATACGGTCTACTACTTAGAGCATTCCATTACCATAAGTTGATGGTTCCAAATTCAAATGTTACAGACATACATTAATAAGTTAACAGTGTTGTAGCTATCTATCATAAGTAGATAGTTACAAGGACAAATGTTTTAAGACCTAATATGAAGCTTCAAGGTCAAATATAATGAGCCATCTATCATAAGTTGATAGTTTCAAGGTCAACTGTCATGAGCCAACTATCATAAATTGATAGTTTCAAGGTCAAGTGTTGTCAGCCATTTATCATAAGTTGACAGTTTCAAGGTCAATTGTCATGAGCCATCTATCATAAGTTGATAGTTTCAAGGTCAATTGTCATGAGCCATTTATCATAAGTTGATAGTTTCAAGGTCAAGTGATATGAGCCATCCATCATAAGCTGACAGTTTCAAGGTCAATTGTCACGAGCCATCATAAGTTGATAGTTTCAAGGTCAAGTGTCTTGGGCAATCTATCATAAGTTGATAGTTTCAAGGTCAAGTGTTATGAGCCATCTATCATAAGTTGATAATTTCAAGGTCAAGTGTTGTCAGACATCTATCATAAGTTGATAGTTTCAAGGTCAAGTGTTATGAGCCATCTATCATAAGTTGATAGTTTCAAGGTCAAGTGTTGTCAGCCATCTATCATAAGTTGATAGTTTCAAGGTCAAGTGTTATGAGCCATCTATCATAAGTTGATAGTTTCAAGGTCAAGTGTCTTGGGCAATCTATCATAAGTTGATAGTTTCAAGGTCAAGTGTCTTGGCCCATCTATCATAAGTTGATAGTTTCAAGGTCAAGTGTCTTGGCCCATCTATCATAAGTTGATAGTTTCAAGGTCAAGTCAGCCATCTATCATAAGTTGATAGTTTCAAGGTCAATTGTCATGAGCCATCTACCATAAGTTGATAGTTTCAAGGTCAAGTGTCTTGGCCCATCTATCATAAGTTGATAGTTTCAAGGTCAAGTGTTATGAGCTATCCATCATAAGCTGATGATTTCAAGGTCAGCCGTTATAAGTTGATGGTGTCAAGTGTCAGCTATCTGCTTTGAGTTGACGATAGGTGTGAATATTGAACAGGTTGCACAGCAGTAACACTGAGCCTTGCAAAGGGCAAAGGCTGAGGAAGAAGATCAACCAAAGGCTGAGGAAGAAGATCAACCTTGAATTCGACCAACCAATTCTCTGAACCCAACCCACGGAATCCTTGAATTTCACAGACCACATCCTTGAATGCCACCAACCAAATCCTTGAATTTGAGTGCAATATGCCAAAATACTGAAAGAGGTGGTGTCCTTATTAGAGAGGTGTCCATTAGGGGAGGTTCCACTGTACATAGCATCCACATTTATCCATAGAGATCAGAAGACAACGTAGAATTTTAAAGATTATTCCATTTTCACCGAATAAACAGCTTGGCTGAAACATTACCAAAATGTTAGAAATTTGATGTAAAATCTGCTCCCTAAATCAGACTGATCACACTCAGTGGTAATCTACCCAAATCAGCTGATACCAACGGTACTGTCACATACTGCTGCCAAACATGACAACTGTGTAAACATCCATTGAGCATAGACACGATCAGGTGATTACCCGCTTCACGAGAGTGGGAAGCGCCGTTCAAGGCCGCCAGTACAACCTCACTCCACTTCCCCAACATTTTGGACCATACCATCATAAGGTGGGTAGGAACGGCTGGTATGCTGAGTCATACATGTCAGGAATGTAATCAAATCAATATGGTAGGAAGAGGAAGGAGACTTGCGGCCAATTTCCCATCAGTGACTTCGGCCAATATTTCATCAGAAGCTTTCATGGCGGTTTAGTGTCAATATGCTGCTGTGGTGGGTGTTGATGCCAAAATGGCAAGTGTCAGACAAAGGCTCCAGATAAATAACTGCCTTAACCCTTCAGGTACCAGTAGCATTTGAGACTCTCCCCTAATACTCATTCCAGTCCTTTGAATCAACACCACGGTCGACAGCATCCCATTGATAAGTGACTAAGGTACCCAAGGCCTAACCAAGGGATACATATTCATTGGCATGGGTAACCGGATGCAAAATCCAAATCACATGTTATGTCTTCAAGTGTACCAGGAAAAATAAGTAAAATGTGTATCAAAAAGTAAAATTTTTCCATGTAACGGTAGCACCCAAACGCTTGACAACCTGAATAGTGTCTACAACCCTGAAACCATCATGAACAACATTTACGATTCACCAAGCAATCCTACATTGCTTTGATAAGAAACTTTGTGATAACTGCATGTCCAAACGGGCATAAAGCTCTATTTGATCAAATACCCAATACAACTCCAGACCTAGTTAATCCAATAGAATCATCCATGAAAATATCCGTTAGTGAGCAAGATTTGGACACGATTCGACGATTTGGACACGTTTCGATTCAACGAACTCACCGAAAATGTAAACAGACCAGAATCAACAATACTACGCTCGCTCGTCAATAGAGACCTCAATTGCCGGGTAGAATCGTGGTTATTTGACAATAACATCCGCCTAGAACGCTCCACTCTATTCAATTCTATCAGTAGACCAATAAAAAGTATTCAAAACAATCTCTCGTGTCTAAAAATATCGAAGTTTTAGTTATGAATTTCGCAATCTATTCAATATCCCATTGCAGAAGACAGCTTCTGAATAGGACCATGGAAATGGCCATTCATGATATTCTTAATTTAGACTGGCAGCTCAGACGATGAAAATTATGCAAGTTATACTATTTCTTCAGTGCTGATGTTAAAGGGACTATACAACAATAGTGGGCAGGTGAAATATTGCTTCAGCCGGTCACTGCCAGACAGTATTGTGACTTTGCCGATATGGTGGAAAATGATGTTGCTATGAGTTCTCCTGTTGAAGGGAGAGACAATAACAGGGTTTTAATGAAGTGGGCACTGCATAATTATATACATCCAATCCACAAGAAGACATAAATTGTTGGTCCATTCAATGTTTTTGCGCATTTTCCAATGCATCTTAGAGCTGCCGCCATCCACACAGGAACCATGTAATCACCAATCGTGCGTACCACAAAGAATCAAATTGCTTCTACTTTGCATGTTCTTAGCCAGTCAAATACAGGCCAGCACTACAGAAAGTATTGATAGTCAAAATAAAACACTCTCCAACTCCTCAGGAGAATGCATACACTGATGCCTTGGAAATAATGAGTGCAAAACACTTCAACAGAGAATTTTCGTGAAAAGTATGACTTCCTGTAACAATAAGTTAAATGCGTTGTTTTGTTCTTATTTATGAATATGGCTAAATGCAAATATTACCACTTGTAACTTTACTTGGTGAACTACAGCATAGTCATCTATCAACTACTTCCAAACCCAGAAATATTTCCACCTTTTACTTTTGCGTTTTCACATTTACAAATAATCGCCAAGAAATATGACAGTGAAAAAGAAACTTTGACTAAAATAACTGTTACAGGGTTGTCAATTAATTTCCTAAATTCGCTCAATTAATAGTGTGCAGAAATTGCAATTTCACGAAACTGCGAAATTAAATGGCCATGAATATTTCCTGGTTTACAGTATCCTACAGCCGCGGGAAGAGCTTCTCAAATGAAAAACTAATGCTCTGAACGCATTTATTGGTTTTCCCGCCGCTGCGCAGGAGAGTGCAAAACACTTCACCATCAGAACATTGTCATACTTGGCTCCAAGATGGAGTGATGCAAATTTTGGAGTCGACTATAAGAGAAAGATAATGGAAGGAGTACTTCATAGTCTGTCAGATCAGATGGAAGTGTGGGCCGGGTGCTTGTCAATTTGTCTTATTTCTTTTTCAAAAATGTGCCAGTCAGAAATGGGTTAAACCTTGACCCACATATAGATGTATGTACATGTACATCCATCAACCTGAGGCCATCTATTGATGAAGATTATGATATGCTTGTGTGACACTGCCCTATATTCAACTAAACTCATCAGAAGTGGGCGTTTTGTGGAAAGAAATCTATAATTCATGTGCATAACAGGCACAATACTCCATATGTTGAGTTGGGAGCCAGAATTTCAATGAGAATGCCTTCTAGTGCTGAAAATATTGGGAAAACAGATGGTTCAAAGTATTTTTTTTGTGCAAAGTGAACTGAACTAGACTGAATATGATGATGCCATGCCAAATTGCATGTAGTCTTCGGGTCATCTTTATACCCGACTTATACCGTCTTCTGCACTGAGCGAGGAATATAGACAAAAGAAATGGTTTGCAAAGATTACAAAGCAGCTGTTTTTGTTAACTGCAGGTTGCAGCAACAAAAATTGCTTGTTTGCGGGTGAGGTATTTTTTAGGGAATATGGACATATACTTTCTTCAAATTGATGAATCTACTGACCTTTACCTGTCCCCTACTGCCACGAGAGGGCAAAGGAAAACTGCCATAGAACTAGAATAGAATATCGAAATGGTGTGTTAAATCATGGACTCCATCATGTTTGGCAGCGGGACTTTAACACCAAGAGAAGATCAACTTTTTTTTTCATTTGATTTGACTTTGTTTGGGGGATACTTTAGAAGGGTTCTTCCCCCGACTGCCATCATGGATTGTTCCAGTTGAGCAGATATTTGCAACTGATTTGTGTTTGCATTTGTAACTTACCATAGACATGGGAGGCCCTGCCACACCATTCTTCCGCTTTGCTTGTTTTTGCTTCACCCAGGGATTTTTCTCAGTCATGGCAATGGATTTAATCCCGAATGATTATCAAGTTTTTTTAATCCAGGAGTGTTTGATACATGCCAAGTCTAAGATAGTTTTGCAATCCAGAAGTTTACATTCATCCACAAGAACAATACTGTTGCATCTAAACTTTGAAGGAAAAAAAGTGGAGCTTTGACGGAGAACACATAAACAGGCTACAATTCCTGAAGTCATGTGCAAAATGACAATGAGACACTTGTCTCAATTAACCAGTGTAAAGCCTTTAACTGTGGTGAAGGTAGATCTTGTTGATCCTTACAAAGGCACTTGGACTTGCCAATATGCACAGCGCAAGTCCATTTATCCAAGCATTTTCACTGCACTTGCAAATAGCATAATTTCAAGGCTATCCTAAAATAACATTTGCACATGTTGTTCATGTCTTAAAACTGGAAGAACTGCATACACTTCCTAAAGTTCTCTTGAAGTAGGTCTAACATGATAGTATAATGATTTATCACCGAAAATGAGGCCTAGTTAAGAGTCAATGTGGCCTACATTTATATCAAAGGTCAAATACTTCCAATTAACCCCTTTGTTTACTACATGATCACAAATTGCAAACAGCTGACCTAAATATCACGCACATGAAAATAGTTTTTTTTAAAGAAGGTCTTCATGACATAGGAATTACATCGCCTATTCTTTTTGATATGATTACTTCCTTTTTTTTTTTTTTTTTATGTTGTTTTCATGACAGCAAAATTTTAGCACTGCCAATATCAAAGCCTTTCCCTCAATGGCAAAAGGGTGGAAAATAAACCAACGCTACTCAAAAGTAACCTTCTCGCCGTACTGGGGTGTTTGAGCCATAGGAGGACTAGGGTGATGCATGGCAGGTGTAAACATTGGCACATATATGCCTACCGTTTCTATAGTTTTAGTAACCTGTAATGATTTATAAGTGCACAATAACAACTTTAATAATAACTTGCCCGTGATGATTTACCAGTGCCAACTAAAAATAACTCTGGCACAAATAACTCATATATAATATTCTTAAAATACATCTAGATTTTTTGAAAATCCTCCAAAATATTTAATAAAACAATCACGCGCATAATCATATCTGTGATAGATAACAATCATGGCACAGATATGTCAACCACAGTATTTTTATAAATATTTTTATATTTTTAAACACTCATTAACCTGTCATGCAAACCAACAGCACAATAGCAACATCAACCTTCCTACACATGTCACTAGTCATATAGGCCACCAAGAGTGACACCATAACCCACAGACCAAAAAAGGCACAGGGGCAACGACCCTGAACACGATATCTTAATGTCAAATTGCGCAAACCCTTGAGACAAATCACGCATTTTTTAACTTCAGTTCATGCAAAGTATGCACTATTCGCCACATTTACAGTGACAATTACTATTAAATTTGGGACAACGGAAATCTAATTTTATTTCATATCAAGTGGTCAGGTCAATGAAATTAACTTAAGACTCCTCAAATAATCTCATATATTTTCTTCGATGGCGACAATATTCAAAACATGACCCAATTCCTTCCATGAAAATGATGGCCCCCACAGGTAACATTCGACATCGGTAACATTCGACATCGACCAGTTTGATATCTATTGCAGGTCGATGACACAAAGACAGATTTTTGCCATGTGATAATTATGGCAGGTCACCTGGACAAGTCTCTCATTTGCGAGGTGCTTCAGGACATGCTTTGTTTACAAGACATTTTGCTGCCAATCCAGCATCTCCCCACTTGACAAGGAACCACTCTGGTTCTTTCTCTCGCCAACAGATGGAAATACTGCAAACTGTGACAGGCAAGCGAATGCATATCAAACTGATTGTACAGTAGTTGAAAATGCTTCAAACTACTTTGTCAACGAAACATATTTAATAATTGAGTTTTTTATTTTTCTAAAAACTGGAAGCAACTATTGTTCAGTGGTTATTTCACTGGTTGTTTACAACTCAACGTTGAACAAGCTTGGCAGCGCAGTGAAATGTGGAGAGGTTACCACAGCTTTGAAATTCTGATGGCACAATCAGTCTGGACACTTCCCTATTGTTTTCTCATCTCGTTTCCATCGAAACTTACTCAAACGGAGGTAGAAAATGTTCATCTAGTTACCAAAGCCACTGAAAAGTCTACTGCTTTTTGCTCACCAGCAATGGTGTTCAACACTTACCAGTTTTGGTAGGGTCGCTTCCATCTTGCCACACTTACCAGAATGCATTTCATTCTGGAACAGACGGCATGCCGTATATGGCATGGTGGCCTCTTTCTTATTCGGCATCTTAATCCAAATGACAATAATCCAGAGCAATTCTCATTCCAAAATAGTCTTGATTTGTGTAAATGCGGCAGTAATTTCCCCGAAAATATATGAGGATATCTTTTTGGAAGATTCAAAAACTGAAAATCCCAACTTAAATCACAGATGGAAAGCCCCAAGATGGTGATTGAAAGGAAAATGCAAGGATAATCATGGGATAGAAAGCCCAATATAGTTATGGAATGGAAAACCAAAAGATAATCAAGGAATGGAATCTCCAAGAGTCATCATGGAATGGCAATTCCATTGATAAACATAATATTTCTGAAAGTAATCCCAGAGCAAGCCAAACCGGTTCCTTTTCCAGGATATCATCCGTTGATACCTCCTGAAGAAAGTTCGGAACTAGTCCCGTTTGGCACTTGAATGCTTTCAAAATACAATGCCAGTCAAAGACTGTAAACCCTTGGCAAGTTCGACTTGCAAGAAGTGAAGTCAATGCAAATTGGTGGAGGGATGATCACGATGATGAACCTCAGCAACTTTTCAGCAAAATATCTGAGATAAGGCAACAAAATCTGCAATGATATTATGGCACAGAAGCAAAACTGAAATGCACAGAAACACGGTCACATTCCTTTATGACTGCATCAGCAACAAAGCTTGTCACCAGGTAACATCAAAGGGACAGGGATAATGTCGTCTGCCTTGCAGATGCAGCAAATGCATTAAGATACAATAGAGGAGTGAAACCCCTGAGAAGATGTCTGTGTTAGATCCGTCTGAACTCTAATGCATTATCATTCTTTTTCTGTATCCTCATCTTACAACAAAAGACAGCACAGTATCTAATACAACAAAGGGAAACTTTTTGAAGAGGACGTCCCAGTCATTCATGTTGTGGATGCAAAAGTATGTCATGTATAATAGCAGAAGTTGAGCCAATGACACTGGTGCTGTAGAGGGGTACACAGAGCGAATGCCCCCCCCCCCCCCCAGGGCCACCTGAAACATGTTTTAAGGCAGATCTTCGTTGATTTTCAGACTGATCGAGGACAAAGAGGTGTTTTGCCCCCCCCATGTCCTAAAAGCTTGCAACAGGCCTTCATAATAGGGGTGGCATTTTCTTAGTGCATTGATTTGAAGAAGATGTTTCGTGCCATCAACGTTTTGCAGCTAAACTTTTGCTAGTTGTACACTAATGTAATTCCTGAGCTGACAGAGAGCTTACAATAAGACGGCGTCAGTGACTGTGACAATTACATTTTTTTCCTGTCTATAACATACGCGTCGTGTGTCATGAAGATTACGACAGTACAAAACGACAGGATTAATTTGGCAGCATGTAATAGAAGCAACGAGAGTAGGAAAGATATGAAAGACTTTCATAGTAAAATGCGGTAATCACCCAACACCAACCCTGGCTGCGCAAAATTATTAATTTTGTACACCATGGCTCCAGGGTTCATTAACGTACCCTGATGACATTTATGCCATCATCACATTTTTTACTTGAGCATAATTCCAGAACTGAGAGGCAGCTTAATAACTAAGAGGAGGAAACATGTGGCCATCCGTGTGATACCAACAGCGAATCAATTTAATGAATCACCGATAAAGATGTGAAATACCTCCTTAAGAAGAAAGGTAAAAAGTACATTCTCTCATCAAAGGATATGCTATTCACTTTCAAAGAAGTGTTTCTTTTGAAGAATTACGATGCTGGGAAAAGAAGATGGGATGCCTGCGACCCTGGATTCATGGAAGAATGAAACAGATAATGGTGAACTGATATAGGGACTATTTCCATAGGAAATGTACACTCCTGAAATTGATTAGCCGGAAAGTAACTTTTTCAATAACAATAGTAATAGTAGCTGAACAAAATCAGTATTGGGAAGAGGCGACCTTGCAAAATCCATGACACGACACTATACAAGATAACTTACCCCCTCTGGAGCTTGCAAAATCCATAATGTGACACTGCACAAGATAACTTACCCTCTCTGGAACTTGCAAAATCCATAACGTGACACTGCAAAAGATAACTTACCCTCTCTGGAACTTGTAAAATCCATAACGTGACACTGCACAAGATAACTTACCCCCTCTGGAACTTGCAAAATCCATAACGTGACACTGCACAAGATAACTTACCCCCTCTGGAACTTGCAAAATCCATAACGTGACACTGCAAAAGATAACTTACCCGCTCTGGAACTTGCAAAATCCATACCGTGACACTGCACAAGATAACTTACCCTCTCTGAAACTTGCAAAATCCATAACGTGACAGTGCACAAGATAACTTACCCCCTCTGGAACTTGCAAAATCCATTACGTGACACTGCACAAGATAACTTACCCCCTCTGGTACCAGGAAACTTGCAAAACAGTACTCACCTGAAAATATAAGAAAAAGAAATAATGAAAAACTTGACCTGAAACCATTGCAAGAATGCAGAAACTCCACCTTATTGAAAAGGAGTAACTCGTTATCCAATCATGCTGGAGGTTAGCAAGGTTGGTGAGTTGCTGCCAGTATCTTAGTGACCGAAATGGCTGGAAGCAAAAGGGTTAGCAAAAGGGTCATACCTTGACTTGATAGGAAATGAGATGAACAAAAGACTTACCTGAAAGTCTCACATCTCAGTGTAACCAACAACTCAAAAGCATTCCACCAACTGGTTGGCCACGAGAGATACCTTAGAAGGTAATTGAATCAATCGATACCCAGAGATAATCGTGTGTACATCTCAGACCTAAGGCACAATGAAAATGTCAATCACCCCAGATTTTCCCTGGAGAAAGAAATGACCAATACCTCATACATTACAATGAAGCAAACCATTCAGGATGGATGGGGAACATTTGTGGGTTTTATCGGAAATATTTACAGCCAGCCTAATGTTCTGCGGTTCCGGCGACCTTGTCAAGGATGGGTTGTGGTCTGTTAACATGGCAATCTGCTCTGCCTTGTTCTCACAACAGGTTTAGTGTGCAGGTACGATTATGTTATGGGATGGTGCCAGAATTTTTCAAAAACATTTTCACTGGCATTTTATTGTCGTCGATGTGTAAAAAATTAAAACCACAAAAGAAATTCCAAAATCTGCAGAAATCAAAATTCGTGAAAAGGACAAAGGGGAATGGATTTTTTTCAACTGGCTTGATGAAGAGCCCTCTTGGTTGTGTTCTTCAAACTGATAATAAAAATAATCAGAGGCCCGGGGATTTTAACAACTCAGCCACATCATGAAAATTGAGCGAAGAACCAACTCAATCAAGTGGCTCAAAATAACAAAACAAACACCAAGTGGTTCCTTCCCCACGTTGATCAATATTGCCACAGTACTGCTGATAGCGTACACTACAGGGTGTTAATCAAAACATGACCACAATATCCTTCAGAGAAGAAATAATTTTTGAGTAAAAATATGTAGACTAATAAAAGTGATACCACCACAAACTAGAAGCTTTAGATACAAGTTTGATGTAATTTCTTTAGTAGATCCTGGATAATACGCTGATGAAAAAGGGCCATGTTTTCATAGACACCCTGTACATTGGAGCAGACTTTATCTCAAGGTTGTCTGCGCACAAACAACTCTTACCTCAAATGACCTCTCTGTGATTGGGGCCAACCAATCTCTCGGAATTATTCATTGATAAGTTATAACTGCAGTATCAGATGATCTCAATAATTCATCTACAGTTGCCATTTCTCCTACCAATTTTTTCAGGGAATGATTAGTTCGGAGTGGAATCTCTCCTAGCGGACACCACTGTTAACAGGACACCCTCTCTGGAGGACACACATTCTGTTCCAGAAAAGGCCATTTCTATTGGATTTATCCTCTCTAATAAGGACACCTCTCCCTATTTAGGACAGCATGTGTCAGTGCCAAGGGAGACTGTTAACCATGATTGTAGCCACACTCCAGTCAGTGGGACAACTACCCACAAAGTCACCAACAACAAATGCAAGAGCCGGGATAAATGACACGACTAATCCCAAAATTGAATCATAAAAAACAGCTGAAATTGACAGGAGATGTTTATCCTACATTCGTAAGAAAATCAATATTGGATTTTAGTTCCAAATGTCAAGGTCGTCTGAATTATTAAGATTATGTTATGTTTTGCACATCGGTATAAAATCGATGGCAACGAAGTGGAATCGATAATGGGTCAGATGGGTCTTTTTTTCAACCACCCATCTCGAATAGTGTAAAGCCAGTAACATTTCAGCAGCCAATGCTGAATTTATTCTCCGGTGAACCAAGAATAAGCACATCTGTGAAGCTTTGGCATTTCAAACATCAACTGGTTAACTGGTACAACGATGTCATATCACATAAATCACTACAGAGGTCATGTCGCATTACATAAAAATCTCATTTCCATGTTCGAAAAAAACCATGAAATCTTTATTGTCACTTCAATTCAATTATCAGGCATGACAGCTTTTGATGGCGGGAAATAAATCACATGTGTCGCATCGATTTTTTTATCAGTGACAGGTAAAAGATCATGAATACGTAGGTTACAGGGCAAACAATGACTGTACTTTAAGACGTAGAAGTAAAAAAGCCTGATCTGAGGACGCGTATCCTTACACTGTTCGCTTAAGGCGTTTTTCCTTGTTCCATGTTCTCTTGTTTGCTTGTAAAAGCGCAACACACAAAAAACCTTTGGTTGGCTTATTGGACATTCCCAGGGAACATGTTGGACACAATGGAAGCAACACCACAAGTTTGTCAGGGAGGCAGAGCTCAGTTAGCCACACTCAAACCGGAAATGAGGTACTGATGGCAGGCCTTTCAATTACATGGAGACCTCTACACCCTGTATTTTTTTAGCCTATTTTGGGGACATGTTTTTTGTTCTTTTTAGCTTAATTTGGGGACATTTCGTCGTGCCAATTTGCCTGAACATCGACGTCCTTATTGTCTGACATTGTCACATGCACCTGAAAACTCATAATTTTAGGATGAAAAGTATCAAATTAGGCCATTTAGGATGAGATTTGGTCATTTAAGGTGTCAAAAAACGCTTCAGGGGGTCAAATTACCCCTTAAAAAAAAAAAAAAAAATTTTTCTTTCTATTTTGGGGACATTTTTTCAGGGCCTAATTTGGGGACATGCCAAATTTCCTACACCGTATAGCGGTGTGAAAATGATGTAATCGAAAGGCCTGGATGGCCATTTCGAACCTGATGATCTACATCTTAATACGAGGTTGCCAGCCTGTGCCCGAAGACATTTCAAAATTCGATACCTGTAAAAGTACCTTCATCGTCATTCTAAACAAACCACTGATTGCTTCGCCGCGAGCAGTTTCTACCGGAGTCTCCATCATGTTTACCGATCAGCCTGGCAATTTGATAGCCATTGGAAAACAGGCAATCAAGAGAATGGAGGAAATAATCAGCTATCTCAAGCGTAGAAATCGAATTATCATAGATTTTTCTGGTATGATAGGAGTAAATGGATGAAGGCGATGGAGGCGATTGGTTAGATAGCCACTGAGAGGTATTTGAAACGCTAACCACAGAATTCTCTGGTGGTGCGTTATGCAAGTAGCCATTCTCTAATCTAAGAAGGGTTAAGATTTGGGTTTATAGTCTGATATCAACAATAGTATAGGTTAATTATCATCAGACTTGACACTTTAACCCCGTCTATCCAGAAACCTTTCAGTAGACCTCAGATGAGCTGCTCAATCAGCGCTACAATCTGAGCATTGCCGCCTGGTAGCCAATAACACAGCCGGGTGTAGCTAGGCATGCAAAGCAAAGATATTTGCCTAGAGTCTAACACCAACAGTGGGGGATCGAACCAGTGAACTCATGACCGCTAGTCAGTGACCCAAGCCACTACACCACTGCTGCTCCCATCATATTTACTAACCAATCCAGGAACAGCCATTACAGACACGCAATCAGAGACTGGAGGAAATCATAGCTTCCTCGCAAACGGAAATCGAATTATGTAGATTATCCTGGAATGTGACAGGAGTCAATTGATGAGGTGAGGTTGATGCAGGTTGTGGGTAAGAAGATTTATTTGGGCTAACCACAGCATTCAGTATTTCTGGCAATAGATTAGCCTGACGGGTATTGCAGATTCTAAAACACCTTGGTTATGTTTTGTTTGTAATGGAGTAGCCTCGTTTTGACAACAGAGGTTATCGCGAGGCAACCAGAACCTCTAAGTTGGTATAAAATGATACCAAAGCAGCAGATTCACAGTGGACTACGCCTGAAATATGTGTGTTCGAATAAAGATTGATACCTCCATGTCAGTATTGGTTGTCTCACTACGCATCACTTGAGTAGAGCTGTTGTTTTGACCTCAGATGCTGCCTCGGTTTGACCTACATCCCGGTGTTTGGTGAGGCAACCAATACCGGAATTATTCATTGATAAGTTATAACTGCAGTATCAGATGATCTCAATAATTCATCTACAGTTGCCATTTCTCCTACCAATTTTTTCAGGGAATGATTAGTTCGGAGTGGAATCTCTCCTAGCGGACACCACTGTTAACAGGACACCCTCTCTGGAGGACACACATTCTGTTCCAGAAAAGGCCATTTCTATTGGATTTATCCTCTCTAATAAGGACACCTCTCCCTATTTAGGACAGCATGTGTCAGTGCCAAGGGAGACTGTTAACCATGATTGTAGCCACACTCCAGTCAGTGGGACAACTACCCACAAAGTCACCAACAACAAATGCAAGAGCCGGGATAAATGACACGACTAATCCCAAAATTGAATCATAAAAAACAGCTGAAATTGACAGGAGATGTTTATCCTACATTCGTAAGAAAATCAATATTGGATTTTAGTTCCAAATGTCAAGGTCGTCTGAATTATTAAGATTATGTTATGTTTTGCACATCGGTATAAAATCGATGGCAACGAAGTGGAATCGATAATGGGTCAGATGGGTCTTTTTTTCAACCACCCATCTCGAATAGTGTAAAGCCAGTAACATTTCAGCAGCCAATGCTGAATTTATTCTCCGGTGAACCAAGAATAAGCACATCTGTGAAGCTTTGGCATTTCAAACATCAACTGGTTAACTGGTACAACGATGTCATATCACATAAATCACTACAGAGGTCATGTCGCATTACATAAAAATCTCATTTCCATGTTCGAAAAAAACCATGAAATCTTTATTGTCACTTCAATTCAATTATCAGGCATGACAGCTTTTGATGGCGGGAAATAAATCACATGTGTCGCATCGATTTTTTTATCAGTGACAGGTAAAAGATCATGAATATCGCGAGGTTATCGCGAGGCAACCAGAACCTCTAAGTTGGTATAAAATGATACCAAAGCAGCAGATTCACAGTGGACTACGCCTGAAATATGTGTGTTCAAATAAAGATTGATACCTCCATGTCAGTATTGGTTGTCTCACTACGCATCACTTGAGTAGAGCTGTTGTTTTGACCTCAGATGCTGCCTCGGTTTGACCTACATCCCGGTGTTTGGTGAGGCAACCAATACCTCTGGTTTAATATCAATTCCTTAAACATGATTAGCATTCATACCTACCATGGATTTATCCGAATCATCTCTGACAATCTTCCTGGGCGCCTTGACCATCAACACAGGAGAGTAGTTATCGTTCCTTGCCCTGACCAGCATTGGTGAATTACTCCCGTGATTCGCTCGAACAAGCACTGGCGAAAATGATCCGGACGGTGACCGAATTAACACCGGTGAATTCAAAGGTTCCTTAATCGATCGCTGGGGCCTGTTGAGCGGAATAGGTGACGGTTTACTCTGACTAGAGTGAGGCTGTGACCGCACTAGTTTAGGTGAGAGAAATCCGCCGGATCGTACAACAGTCGGGGACGAACATGGACTACGACTTTCGATGATATCATTCGAGATAGATCGACTCACAGGACTTTTAGCATAAATCTCCGATTTTGGCCTCTCACCACCCATTTTCGAAGCACGGAAGAGTTTTGGGGATGAAAAAGGACTCCGCCTTTCGATGATATCATTAGAAATCGAACGATTCACCGGACTTTTAGCAAGAACCTCCGATTTTGGTCTCTCGTGCCCTATTTTCAAAGCTCGGAAGATTTTTGCGGCTGGTGATTGCGATCCATTCGCTTTAGGCAACGCATGTGTGGATCGAGTCAATGACGATGAGTGATGAGCCCCATTCGTTTCTGCTGTCTTCTTCTCCTTTGAAAACGCTCGGAAGATCTTTGGCGATCGGATTAAGTGGGGAGAGGCGCTTCCTGTACTGTTCATTTCAGAAGACATCTTGGTTTCAGACAGTTGAGTCTATTCTTCTGTTTAGTATTCCTAGAGTGTCAATCCTTATTTGGCAAGAACTGTTAAGGCACTTGTATTAAACTGAGCATGCCATGTCCATTGCTGCAATCGATTTTTGAGATATCGTAAGTTAAGAAACTAGGGTCAAGAACTTTCTCCAATATTTCCGTATTCCAAGAATACATCCAATCTAGTAAGGCACTGTTATATTCAAAGTTATTTAAAGTAAAGTGCTGGATTTTTTATAGCCATTTCACAGTTTGACCCCCTGACTTTAACGAGATTTGAAATAAGGCACATATCATAGCACAGATTATCCAATTATTTAACCTTCACTCACGAATAATCCATTCAGAATAGAGCATATGACACTAGAGCTAAGATCAAAGTCTAACTTAGATTATTGTCATGTTATTGACCGAACCAGAAGGTCAACAGAGGTCAGTATATTTGAAATTGAAGAAGTCACTGCCAGACTGCTGAAAGAACAGTTCGAATTTTCTCGTCAATGAACTTCAACACGATTTCAACATGTTCAACATCACTTTTGGCTATAATACTGCTACTGATCGGAAACTTGTTGAAATTCATTGAGAGAAAGCCCAGTTAGAGGCAAAAAGAGATGGCGTGCAAGATTTTACTTATGAACAGAACTGTATGAAATTGAATGAACAAATGAACAAACCAAAGGAATGAACAAACGAACGAAAATATAACAAGAACGAATGAATATATCACCAAGGATCCAACATCAGTTCTTTTTTGACTGAGACACATTGGAACTAGACAAAAGATATTGGATATCAATATCCACTGAATAACACCAACTATAAATCGGATTTCAGATGATTTTCCATGCCTCCTCATGAAAAATCACAACACTGTTCATGAAATATCCTTTCAAAATGTGGACTTGGCCATTTACTTAACACACCTATAATCCTTTTATCGATAGCTGACAAGCCGGGCTAGATTGATAAGCAGGAAAAAATGACCGATTACATATTTTTGAATATGTTATTCCATCGCTGTAAGCACTCCGGGTCAGCACTGTGGCTACTTTACCCAGCTTCATAGTGCGACACGCCGACCAGCTCTAAGAAATCAACACGCACCAGTCCTTTATATCTATTCTCCAGCAAATGGCGTCCAATTCATCTCAAATTTGTTTTGTCTCGTCATGCACCCAGTACAACCCATTGATGATTAGCTTCATTACAAAAGGATTTTACAATTGCCATTAGCAATTTGAAGATGTTTTCTGAGCAATTTCTCTTAAGCAATTTGGCTTGCTCTTTAAAGGAACAACTCGGGAGTGGGATTCAAGAGAACAGGATGATACCCCTGCTTGCCATCATGCGCCGCCACATGCAGCCTCACACTTCTGCTGATCTCTAATAATGCTGCACTTGCTGCTGGAAGCCATTTTTTTATAAAGAACAAACATACTTAATCTTAACTAACACCCCAGACGAGACCATATTCCAATCATCGACAACAGCCTACATCTTTTAAGGAACAACTGCATCTAACACCTCAGACCATAATCCAATGACAGAAATACACCCGCATCTTCCAAGGAACAACCACATCTAACCCAACTGTTTTTGAGTCAGAAAAGCGTCAACAAACACAGACTTCAGCCATGTTGTGTACTCCTGATTGGAATTCTGTGTTCCGAGAGATTTTTTTGCACGAAGCGTTTCCCATTATTCTCTAGAGAATGATCAGGTGCACTCTATTCCAACGCACTAGCGGTGAACGTTTTTACCTGTCTTGTCACAGTCTAGTCTAGAAGTCTGCTTACAAATGACACATCTACTCAGGGACGTCTTCTCCAAGTCAAATTGCAGGATGTGACAAGAGTTTCGGGTTGCTAATGAAAGTCTGACATGCCTGGGAGGTGAGAGATTAATTGGAAGATCAGAAACCACAAATCTGCTGCTCCCAGAACCCACCTTGTGCAGGAGTCAAGGACCATTCAGTCGCCTCGGACACTGCATTACTTGCAACACGCTTTGTGTTTCATAATTATACAGTCATGTGATACTAGTGATTGATCAGAACTATGAAACGTCATCAATTGATTCAGGCGGTTTTTTATTAATGGACGACAATATGACAACCTCTTTGTCAGGACTGAATGAAATATCACAGAAGTCGATTACCACAACTGTTGATGTGACCCGATGCGAACAATAACGTGATCCCCAGAGCACTTTTAGATAAAATTCACATCAGTGTTGATACTGGTAGGCCCTATGGGACCTAGATATAATCCATGCTACTTTGATCAGGACCAACAAATGAAATTAGAACCGACACAACACGCAAATGATCCACACACGAATGATGATTGAACTTAGATATCAGATCCATTAGGCCCTATCAGCACCCCCATCACAAATGAAGCGTTAGGCCTCTATTTCAACTCCTACACTCTTCATGTGCATAGCTTTATGTACATTCTACATGCCATGATTCATACTCCAAACCAAAACAAATATTGGGTTAACACAGAATGGCGGACAAAGCAGCAGACGGATGAATGATGCAAGCACCGACATGTGGCGGGAAGTCAATCAGTCCCGTAGTTTTTCCTTTGCTGAGCTGCATAAAAAAGTGACGAGAGTTAATGTTTAAAATCATCATCAAAATTGCTGGACATACACTTATATTCCATTTAATTTGTCCAATGTGATGTGAATATTCTGAACAAAAATATGCTATTCCATGACTTTTTTGTCCTGTATCGAGCAGTCCTTGAAGCAGCCAAGACCACAACAAAATCGTCTGCTTTGATCGATGCTGTCATCTGCTGGTATTGTCGTGTCTGTCATGTGCAGATCAATGCAAATTTTCATTGAATTCCACGTAAATATCATTGAAATTCCTAACAAAGCTACCTCTATGTTAAACAATCCTGAATCAAGCAAATTTCAACACAGACTGAGACAACAGCAACATCGTCTGATCAGATCAAAACAATGCATCGTCTGCTGGCATTGACATGATGTCCTCATTACTTCCATTGAACAATCCTCAAAACAGCATCAAAAACAAAAAAAGTGATATATCCACAGTAACCCTGAATATTCCAGAAAGCAAATACCCAGACGGACTGCCACGACCAAACCCTGTCGGCACAGAACAACAAGAAATAGGAACAAAGCAGAAATGACCAGATGATTGACATCAGTAGAATACCTCAGTTATAAGTGGGTCATGCAGCATTGTCCTGACTTCGTCCTCAATTCTCCCATTTTACATTCGGATATCGCCACCCAAGCTATAGATCTACTCAATTTTACACTCCTCAAGCAAATAATGTAGCAGACTACCACAAACAAAAATATGTGACTCTCTGCACAGAAAGAGAAATGATGGGAACCAGGCAGGTATGAAATCAACTGATGTTTTGCGGGTACCCTGAGTCATAAGTAGGTCATATCACACAAACTCCTGTGTTTGGCTTGGCAAGGTAAGAATGTGAAGAAAAAGCATCATAACTCGATATCTTGAGACATCCGATCTTTTTCTTTGTTACCATCAGAAATTTTCTGGATTAAGGAATTGAACCCGAGGCGGAGGACCTTGGTTGAGTTACCAAGACACTCGAGGGTGGAGCTAAAATACAGTCCAAACCCGAGCCGACAGGCGAGGGTTTGGACGAAATTTTAGCTCCACCCTCGAGTGTCTTGGTAACTCAACCAAGGTCCTCCGCCTCGGGTTCAATTTCTATTCTAAAATACCTCAAACTTAAAAAGATAGGCCACGAAATAACTTGAATATGTGCGAATTTGGCAAATTCCATCCATCGCCTGCCCGGAGCGCCGGTAGCGCCGTTGTTTACATTATGTTACGGCAGCGCGTATAGGAAGTCCGGATCGGCTCGCTCAAGTGACGCTAAAATCCGCGCAAATGGGCTATTTGGAGCGTTTTTCTCAGCAAATACGTGTAGTGCTCATTAAAAAACTTAGGGTGGTTGATGCTTCCTTGGCTGATTTGTGTTTGAAGCAGTGTTTTGAGAGCCTCAAACTTCTGAAGTGAGCTGTGTGCATGGTTCCACATTTTAGTGCAACCCGAGGGAACTTTGGTAGAGCATCTTGGTTGCGTGTCCAAAACACTCCACTCTCAGAACGAGGCTTATGCATTTTTCATTTAAAAGTTGACTTTACGGTACCAAGGTATTTTAGAATGTAGTTTTGAAGTTCAATGCTATCAAGATGTCCCACTTTGAAAAAGGTTGCAAAAATGCTCATGTTGTCAAGTCATGACTGATACTCAGTTGGTCATGGGTGCATTCAACCAGTCATTCAATTCTCATTTCAGGAATAAATAGCACTAGCCCTATTGAAAAATACATTCACTCCTACTATTTTCAAAATAGACCAAGCTATTCTCCAGCGCAAAACTTCATATTCCATCTAACTCGCCCAGACTGGAGATTTTGTTGGCTGCATTGAACGCTGCTCAGTCCACTGCCATATGGGCGTGATCACGATATTGAGATGTCCAACTTCCTACGCTCAGGTGTATTTTTATTGTATCTGGGTCAAGAGGCCACCAATGAGTGACAGAAATTGGATACAGGGTGAAGCAAAATGAAACATCTGCAAAGTCAACGATAAAAAAGCATTGCTGAACTGAAAAATGGGCCGAGTATATAGTGTTTCTTCAAATTGAAATAGAAGGGTGTAGCAATCTGCCCCTCTTAAAGTACTCCCCGCCTTTTTTCAGCTCATTGTGTTCTATTACAGATGGGATTGAGTTATCCCGGCCCTTTCTCTTCATTCACCCTACCCTTTTCTTTGCTAATTTCCAAAATCCCTGCCAATGCGATTTTCTGGAAGAAACACTATATGGTGACGGCATATTCTCTGGAAATGACCTTGGCATGGGATTCGGCTAAATCTATCACTGAAAAGATAAACTTGTATCTTAAAATACGACAAAGACAATTCGAATTCACAGAAAATGATAAGAATCACTTGGGCTTGATCCATGTTCCACAGAACAGAATCACAGATAATCCACGCCTGGTGAAAGCAAAGATGTCAAGTGTATTTTACCACATATTGCTCATATAACTCTATCATGCCAGCGTAACTAAGATATAGCAAGACCCTGTCAATTCCAGAGTCATTTCCATGGCAATGCATCTCTTGCTTCTCATTAATCATTCTAACAAGTATAACCGCTTTGGGAATTTCCTGACAAGAACAATTTAATAATTGATTAATCACTTGATCATCAACACCAAGGATGGTGGGTTTGAAGTCATACGAACTGGCAAATGTGTCCACCTTTTTAGAGAAAATTATGCATTATAACCACCATCATACTCTACTTTTGCAACACATTTGTCGCCCAGATCACAATAGCATTAATTGAGGTGCTAATAGAGTTGTAGCTTCATTAGTACCACTATGATAGCTGAAAATTTGGCGTTTTTCAGTGGAAAACAAACAGTTCAAGGACTTACAAACCTGGTTTGATTTTTGAAATGACGTCATGGCATTAAACTTACTCACCTGAAAAGATAAAGTTAAGAAAGTATGTTAGAAGAAACTTCAACAGGAAATCCTAAAAGGCCTCGGTCATAGGATATCAATGTTTGTACGGACCACAGCGGTCCTTGGCATTGCTAACAAGGACCGCCAGCTTCAAATTTGATAGCAAATGCTCACTCGAGCCCTTTTTCAATGGGAATTACTTTGCAGTAGGTCCTGGGTAGAAGTACATTTTTGAAAAGTTACCAAACTTCTCAATTGCTATTTGAATTCCATTCAACCGGCCCGTCTCCATCTGTACTAGATGGCAGCACCGGCTGTATGAAAAGACTGAATCAACTTAGCGGTTGGTGCAGCCGGTATCTTGAACACCTACTCATGAGTACCACGTGCCATACATATCATTTTGCACTGCTAACAATAATCAGCAGCCTCGTAGATATTTCAGGAGGTAAACTTCACCAGCGCCAATGGAACTCCACTCGACCCGCCACTGGTTTGTTCAAGGTCGTTGTAGTATTTTTGTTGATCCAGACCGAGATGACGTGGAGAGCCATCTCCATGATGTTTGCTCAAGATTTACAAGCCAGTGTTAGTTGGGCTTGGTGGCTTTTCAAGTCAAGTAATTTCCATACTAAACAAGCATTAAGCCCCATCGCTGATTCCTGATATCTTTCCTTTGACGGAATCTGGAGGCAATTATTGCCATCATTGGTTCTCCTGCATGGCCCTAATTACAGTGAAAAGGTTGTCAACAGATGAACTGCCTCCGAGATAGACCATTAATCCGACCATGTTCCATTACCGATTTCTACCCGATAAACGTACTATAAAGGTAAATCTGACATAACCAATACCTTTGTGACGTACTAAGATTACTTCAAGTATCACACTGGTGATACACTTCTGGTTGGATCTGTGCAACAGTTGGACACATAATTTCGAGATAATTAGAGGAGCATTACCTTTTCTTTGATGTAATCCCAAAACAATATTTGCCATCACTGGTTCCGGTTCTCCTGTATGGCCTTGATAACAAATTCTTCCACAGGATGCTGTCAGCATATTTTCATTTCATTTCAGGCACCAAAAGCAGTCCAGCTGCTCTAACAGGAACCCATACCAACTCAATGAGTCAGTCCAGATGTTAACTTTTTTGTCTGGGAGCCAAAAAATTGTCCCAGTGCTTTGCCTCAACAATTCTGAATTTCAGATGATATAAGTTTTTGTGTGAATGTACTCTATAATGCTATTCACCTTCATGCAGACGGCTGATCAGATCTCCTGATTTTAACACATCTACAGAAAAGAGGTAAAGCACATTAGTTTATCCCATTTGCCACCAGTGTCGATAATTTGCACAACATTTCGAGGATGTGGGGATGATATGTCATCTAACGTCACTTTCAATCAATGCAAAAAATGTAGAGAATCTGTCAACACTGTGATAGCAACTATTGATCGCCCCCTCCGCACCAATCAAAGGAGACAAATTGACTTAGTGACGTCAAACGAGAGACTCGCTGATACATCAATAGTTTCTTTTTACGAGTGATTAACTTTAAAGATTTGACCTACATGCAATGGATGGGACTTGTCAGAAAAGTCAGTGCTGATTTTGTCCATGCATGACGATTCAGGCCTCCCGATACATCAGTTTCATTCAACCCATTCGGCACAAATTCAAATCTGGTCAGAAACTGTATTAGTGAAATTAGGTCAAGGTCACGACTTCGTGGATTCACCTACTTCCAACGACTGGAGTTATCAAACAGGTCAATGCATCGTTTCTATTGATCACGCGAGACCAATCTACTGATCCCGCGAGACCAATCAAGACTAATCGCCCAGAAGACAAATCAACCAAGCGACTGCCCACAAGACTTCCCGATAAATCAGTACTTTATTTACACATTTGGCTCGACATCAATTATGATAAGACAGGTAATTTAGTGGAAGTAGGTTGTTCAAGACTACATGCTTTTAATGGATTCACCTGATTCCAAGGGGGATGGTCTGGGGCGGCCTACTCATCAAGGTTTTACCTAAGTATCAATAAATTATTTTTATTGATCAAGCTCTCTGAAAACCTTGCGATATCTAGATATTTTGGCAACTGCAAGAGAAAGGGGGCCGGTAGAACCTCTCTATTAAGGACACCCTAGGGACTGAATAATACTGTCCTTAATCGAGAGTTGGCCAAGTACAATATAAACAACCAATTCAGTACCAATTGCAGTGTCCTTATTAGAGAGATGTGCTGACTTAGGGAGGTTCCAATGTATCCGGAAATGGCACAATGCCAACTGGTTGACAAGCCAGCACTTATTCAATCCAGGTCATGATACATATATAACTACAAGACCACAAGATGAAAACATCCGATTCTTAAGTAGGACAGTCTTTGTTGACAAATGGCCAATTCACACTCCACATTTAATGCGGAAATATGTCTATTATTGAAGCAGATGGCTACACTGCTCATCATTGTGACTTAGATGAGTTCCAGGCTATCTTACTAAATGGCAGATTGCAAATGAGATGAGTGGTCATGCCCGCCATACTCAAGATCTCTCAACCAATCCCTGTGCGTCCTTTTTTGTCAGGATATTGACGGCATGTCATATTTGTTTGATCAGTCTCATTTCACACAATCAAATGTCATGAACCTTTTTTTCATGAGTGGAAACTGTGCCTTACAAATCCACTTAGAGGTTGACACAAGGCTCGTGATACAATGACAGGAAAATAACAATAACGAATTAACACGGAACCATGTCAACTGAATATAGGCCTGCTTGTTTTTGTCAAGAGCTCTGAATTCATAGAATCTAGGGCAGTGTAAAAACATCTGCTCAAACTCATGTTTTAAAACAGAACACTGTCCTTCTCATCAAAAAATGCCCCATCCCAAATTCCAAAATGCAATTTCCAATTTTGTTAAATTTCCATGCTAAATTATGATTGAAAATTCACGCCATTTTTTGTCCATCCAGCAAAGAGAGAACTGATCGGAGCCAATTAGCAAATGATGTAGACTCAGTCCATGACAGGTCATAAATTCTGGATTAAACAGCTTTTAGCCAATACTAATAGTGTCAACATTGTGTCATCAGCTGCATGATCAACATATCAAAGGAGATATCCAGCAAAGATTAAGTGCTCGGAAATACTGATATTGATATAGGTAGAGATTGCGGACTAAATCACACCTATCAGAACTTTTCCCCGGCCAAAATTCACCAGTACCACAACTGGACTAAGCCTGGGCCATAGCTAGAAATATATTTCCAAGCAGATTTTAGTCAAAGTGGCAAGGAGTTGCTAGCTGTAGGGATGAAAGCCCCGGATTATCAGCATGTGAATACCACAGAGCTGTGATGGTCACAATCACTCATCTGTATTCCAACTCCAAACCACGAAAAGGTCATATTAACTGGCAAATCGATTGCCTGATGGTGCAGGGATGAATTATTGAGACTGTTTGATATGCCGCGGGTAGCTCTGGGAGAGATATTGGACTGTCGGGATGGAAACCATTGGAGAAGAATAAAGAATTCCGGGCTCAGATCAGGAGGTTTTCTGGGTTTGACCCAAGGGGTTGTGGGTTTGACACTTGGTAGGATCACTGCAGTGTATTTTAAGACCATTTCCAATGGCAAGTGGCCAAGCTCCAACCAGTGGATCAATAAATAATGGGAAAAAATCCAATAGTTTGCACTTCTTTGGTGAACTGTTATACACTTAACTAGTTGAGGGACGCCTGTACAAAACTAGGACTATCGAATCTGTAACATACGGGTAATAGATCGTCAACCTTCTGGGTGGCGTCAACAATGTATATACTGTGCTGACACTAGTTAGCCAGTTGAGGGACTCCTACACAGAAGGCCCATCTTACCCATAGGCCTGTCTGTAACAGACTCATCAAAATAGCTAGCTAAATAGTGTCAAAAAAGAATATGCAATCATAGTTGACAGCAGGCCTTTTGATAGATACACAACTCTCACTACCCCTAGAGAGAAGACAAAAAGCTGGCCCTCTCGACTGCCAAAAATAACTTGCAACTTAAAAAGAATCATGACTTTGACTTTAGAGAGGAGATGTGGTGTCACAGCAGGACTTAAAGCCTACAGGCCCGTTCTCAGCTCCAGGTCAAATGCAAGCTATTGTTACATGTGTAAAGGTATATGCATTACAGCTAAATCACAAGCACAACTATTCAAGTTTCAAACTGCAAGAACTGTAACAAGAACGCAATTCTTTGGAACGAAAAAACAACCCTGGAACAAAATACTTTTGCAACTGGGTAACTGAACACGAAATCTCGCAAATTAAACATCATAGCAAAAGGAATTTTAACTGACTTACCGATTTTTTGGCCTCTTGGGCCATCTGGCCACAAAATGAATCACACCAGGCCTAATATTACGGCTTAATCCATTGTGAACGACTTGACGTTATAGGCTTTTATATATATCCAGGTAAGCACACGTGAGTGGAGCATTAACTCAACTGCACTCAGTATGCGTTTATGTCAATATTATGGTCATGTGATGGTGGGTGTGTCTAAAACCTGGAATCACTGCTCGATTGCAGAGCAGTAGTTAAATTTACGACATGGCACACACTTGTAGCTTTTATTGGAGATGTGGACCCTGGATTGAGACGCATCCAAGGTTTTGATCATTTTGCAGTGAGCCGTATCTTAAGCAGAGAGAATAATCACCTAAAGAACATAGTATTGATTTTACTGGAAAGTGACATGCTCATGTAATTAGCTGAAATAGCACGGCTCATTAGAGAATATCTGTCCCTTGATGATTCAACGCAGCAACGTTCAATAATTTTTCTTGGGTACGTCTTAAAGTTAAGACTGGCTTATAAAGGTGTACTACACATAGGGTGATATGAGTAAAGAGTAGTATATGCTTTTATCTAAAACTCCATGTACATGTACATTTACACTTGGCCTTTCTGTACAAAATTGAAGTAAAGCATTTGCTAGCCTTTATTCATATCACCCATAGTCATTCATTTTCTCATCGACATCATTATCATCACCAACTGTCTTTATGCATTTTTGTCGACAACAAGGAAGCATGGATATTTGCATACAATTGCTGTCATTTTTTCTTTCCTCACCATTTGAGATTCAGGCACCAGTGTTGAAACATGAGTAAACCTGGTCAAAATAAGACAAGTGCTGCCACAAGTGGGAAAATAAGGAACTGAAAATACTTCAGGCTACGGTCAAACTTAACATGCAAATTGCCATGTTTACGTGGGGAGCATGCAGCATGAGTAACACGCATGCAGGCAGCGATTCTATACCACATGGCGTGAGTCACCACTTGTTTTGCAGCATGCGTTTTTTTCTCCTGAAGCAGGAAATCTGCGCATGCATCATCAATTTATATGACCGAATGATGCAGAGTGGCGTCTGCAGTGCTTTTGTTTTCCAAAGCTGGTTTGTCATAGCCATTATATTGCTACAGGGTGAAGCAAAATGAATACCTGGGGACAATGTGCTCTTTAGGATACACTATTTCTTGCTTATGTTAAAGTTTTGGGTTTATAGTCTGATATCAATATGATATAGGTTACGTCCAATGTAACACTAATCCTATCCTGAAACCTTTTAATAGACCTCAGATGATCCTCAACCAGCACTTTAATCTTAGCATATCTGATCAGTACCGATTTACACCTGAGTGGAGTAAGGCAAGTTTGACCTGCCCAGAGTCTCACGCCAACATTGGGGATCAAACCAGGAATCTTTACGCCAGTGTGTAACAACGCACCAAAATTAACAACATTTTGTGAAGAAAGAGTACAAAGCAATTCTTACCATAAACTATGAATATCACTGATGATAACAGTCTGGATGCACAACTCCGAAATTCTTAGTGACCAGGAAGAATAAATCTTAATTCCTCACTACTTGGAGTCAGAATGCAAACTGTCAGCTGTGACCCCAACTTGTCAAAGTTTGTCCAGTAAGAAATTCACATTCAAAATGGCAAACTTAGTTCCAAAACTGACACTTCTTAAGGAAAACGTTTTCTTCTGCCAAGCAGACAACAAAGACCGACTGGCAAGCTGTCAATTCAGTTTCCAGGAAATACAATTCTGTCGATTAGCTTCACCCCTGCTTGTGTGTTAATCCCAATTCTTGCTACAGGTTTCCATGGCGACTTAAATAGATACAGACGGCAAGTTTTTAGAATTCCATCCGAGACTCTTGCTACTGGTTTCCATGACAACTTAGATAGATACAGACAGTAACTTCATAGAATTTCAGAAGTTCCATCCGAAATAGAGTATGGTACGGACTCGGATAATACAACTTTCAAATGCAATACTAAACTTGTTAATCCTCTTGATAAAAGAAGCGTATTTAAGTCCTCCAAAAGAGTTATAAATCCTCCTAATCCTAATCCAATTTTCAAAGCGAAAAAAGGTTCAATATGTGTTCTAAAAACACGTGTTCTACAACAGCAGACGACAACATGAAAGACCAGGATGTAAACAATAACAAGTTCACGCAGAACCCGTGCTGTTCTTTTCTTCCTTATATCCTGTACAAGAATGAAAGCTATTGATTTTATGAATGGGAATAGGGTGTTCACAATTGTTAGAACGGCAATAGCAAATAGTACATGTGACTGAACGGGGGGGGGGGAGTCGTTGGCAAGGTCGACTTGTTTTTGTTTTTCAATACCTTATTTTCTGGTCGGCGCCACCCTGGGATAAGCAAGGGATCTGTTTTTGTTGGAAAATATTGATATTTCATACAGTTGTAAGAGCTGTCGCAAAAAAACATGTTTTTCATGAAGATTTTTGCAGAAAAACAAAAGAGGTGTTTTGCCCCCCCCATGACCAAAAAGCTAGCAACGGGTCTGATTTCAACAAAAACGTTGCATCGCACGGGCCTTTAAAAGGTACATACCTCACTGCGCTATCTACAGGGATTCATCAAAGTTGACTCAAGGGAGGACCCAAGATTCAGAGAAATACGGGCCCTAAACAAAATTACCTTACCCCTCGCCCACCTGAATCTGCCTCTGGATGCACATTTGCATCTTATTATAATAAATGTTGATTTATACCTAGGCACAGTTCAGTCCGTGGTAAATAGCTCGGACATGTTTGTTGTTTACATCCTGTCATCTGTGCTGCAGCCTTGGCAATTGACCTGGTAGCCATGAGTCAAAGCAGGTTAACTGAGGTGAAGGACTGTTAAGCTGACGGGTCAAATAAACATGCCTGAGCAAAACTGAAGCTGAGTTCTCAGGAATGTTTTTAGATGTACCTCTTGCCTGGAGGATTCATTCCCAAGGAAAGATGAAGCCAGTCACTGGACCTTCACTGGGAGAAACGGCATGAATTGGTGCTGCCATCTATAAAAATTCCATCAAACTAGACAAGTTCAACATTACCAAGGTCAATGATATAAGTCATTGATAAGTATTGATTCTCTCTTAAACATCTGCTAAATTACATATTTTATGACCAAGATTTATCGCCTGCAGTTGTAAATCATAAACATTTGTTGAAACTTGGTGTTTATAGTATATGATCCATCTACACATGAATATTTATACTGTGCTTCTCTGGAAAGAACCAAAAATTAAAGTACCCGCATATTTTTACTATGTTATTAACACAAGGTTGCATTACTATTGAGCTAATCATGAAGGTAGCGCGGCAATACAGTGTTATTGAAAAGTATTATAAAAGTACCCAATTCATGATTACTGCAGCATTCATTTGTGAATGTAGGCCTACTGAAACTGGGCCATGGTCGTCATTGAAATGAAAATGTGAAAGAACAAAAATGTCAAGAAATGAGGACATTTTTACACACTACAAGGACCAAATTTGACAATTTTGTCTGAATTGGGCAACTTCGGATTGTGCGTTTTGTTCACATACATGGAATTTAAGTTGGCAATTTCCTTCTTCACACACACTGTTGCGAGGTTTTAGTTACGGATTGAGTCTTATGGGGCAATAACAAGTAAATTGAGTGGTAAAACCAACTGAGGCTGAGGAAGACTGGAAGCAGTCTTTGCTTCAAGTAAGTAGCGCTCTTCAGGCTCAGAGAATGATATGTTGAAGGTTATGTGCCGGAGTGCAGCAGTTTGACGAGGTTATTTCAGTGGTATTCTTTGGTTCAATCCGTCACTTATTAAGACTTAGTAACATATTGCAAGGCTGCAAGAGAGCCCTGTCCTTGATTGAGAAATAAGTTTACTACAGATATCCAATCTGAGAGCATAGTCAGCCCAGCGTGACTTTTATGTTTTGTGCAATACCCTGGAGGGGACTATTTTTGGGTTACTGCACCATCTTGTTGAATAGAATATTCAAACAGGAGTTTATTTTGGGGATCATAGATTGGCCTTGGTTCTTTTGATTCGGAGGACACGGGTCTCTCCGCAAATGCAGTGTCCTAATGAATATGTGACCTGCACAGCCAAAAGTACATCTC
The DNA here is from genome assembly GCF_910592395.1 of Lineus longissimus. NCBI lineage: Eukaryota > Metazoa > Nemertea > Pilidiophora > Heteronemertea > Lineidae > Lineus > Lineus longissimus. The sequence goes on along the minus strand of NC_088323.1, from coordinate 4,658,307 downwards.
ATCTCAGTAACACAATGTCCTATTTAAAATGGAGATATCCATTTATCAAAATACAACAAAACCAATATCACCCTGGGAATTCATGTAGTAGGCATCTAACCAGGTACCAATTTTACATCAGTCAGTTTTTGTATTGTCTGCAAGTGATAAAAACCACAAATGAAGGTGAATCATTTGGCATAGTGACCCCCACCATCGAGATTCCCTGCCAGCTTTTCCAGCACCCACCGAGTTTACACAATGGAAAACTGATACATGACCCCCATCCTGGTGGAGTTATCTTACAATTCAAATAGTTATTTCGATGATTTTGGCTTCGTTCCATTGCCAGCATCTGTGGATCTCAAGAGGTAGCAAGAACATTCCAAATTAACAAAACCGATCTACTCCAGATCGGTTTAAAGTTAGGTAGTCCGAGGGTCAGGATGCCAATGGGAGAAGGCCCAAACAGCCCTCCTGACACTTTTGTACTATACACTAGCTAGTAGTAAGATACAAGGAAGGGAATTGATCTGACCACTCCTTTTTTTAAATATTTCCACTACAAGAGAGAGAGAGAGCATAATTCATCAACCTCTGAGGCAGATGTGGCCACGCTCGCATCACCATAAGAGTTTCCATGATGTTCAAACTGATCAGAATGCGCAACGCCACTAAGATTCCTTAGGCTACCAAGGCAACCTGAATATGTTATGAAAGAACCCTATTTGATCAATTGCCGTCTCCCAACAACTGGCTTTGACCAAAGTGCTCAGCAAACTGAAATCAGTGATAGCAATATGAATGTCTCCTTCTTGATGGAGTGACTTGGCAGACATGTTCAGGGTCTGTCTGAGTGAGCTGGCCCGTTTTCGTGACTTGTCTACAAAAAGACACCTCGCTCCTCACAACCGATAATAACAGCTGTTTGGCAGCAGGACAAGATAACTGATATTGAAACGATCGACAGAACCTGGTACCAAACACCATGATCAACCATTTTGCACCAAGATTTCAAGGACCATGGTGACAATCGCTGAACAAAATTGTCTCCACTTCAAGCCACTCGAGATTCTACCTCAGGGGCAAACAACACCATACATAGGCCTAAAAATGTAGGCTGTCACAAGTCCAGTCAATACCTGATCTTATCATATCATTTTAAACGTATCATGTTTAACTGGATACACAATGGCTGGAGGCGGCTTTACCTGACACTCATTTAAAGAGAACAAACTTTATGACCAATCCTGAAAGGCATACCTGGGCCAAATATCTCAGAATCGGCTGTTGTCTGCATGTCTATCATGGAAAAGGTTGACCAGGATCCAAAAATGAATACAAAAAGATGTCATGTATGTGGCAGAGGCAAACGAAAAATAGACTTGTTTCTTACATTCGAGTGTCACAGAAAGTAAATAACAATAAAAATACTTGCAGTTCAACTTACTTATTTGAATCATTGCACCCCCCCCCTCCACCTACATATTTCATCATTATGAATACTGATATTGATAATAGGTCCAAGACTTATCGATTGATTTTGGCCAACAGCTGTTAGCGTATCTGGCCAATCGTTATTTTCATTGCAAGCCTAAACGTTTTGACAGCAGTGTACAAATAAAGTGGTACGATGAATGCCGAGTAGGGCAGGACCCTATACTTTTTTCTTAACTATAAAGAATATGCTGCATTTTCGAAAGCTCACAATGGTATATATGTGGTGATATTTGACAGTCTCAGATTTGCCTGAAATCTTTTTCGGTGAAAAGCCTATGGTTGATAGAAAAATCCTGAAATTCCTGGTCCCTAAACCCAACATAAATTTTCCAGGGCCTCTCACTCTGGAAGTGGAATGGTATTAACTGTAAATTGGACTTCTTAAAAAATTGTTTTGAAGTGGAAAAATCCCAATGCGCCAAGGACTTCCCAGCTTTATTTTGATTGATGTCAGTCTACGATGAAAGAAGTTTCGGAAAAGTTAAAGAATTTCCGAGAGTAGTTGAGGGCACAGCCTGTAGAGGGCACTGCTAAAGTCCTTTTTTCTGATTCAGGCATTTCTGGACTGCGTCAGAATTGAGTATCACTACATATCATAACTGTATCTATTTACTTGAGCCACCAGTAAATACAAACGGTGTAGAAATTAAAAAGGGGTGTGTCACTCCTGCGTTCAGAGTAAAAATCTAAAAACTCACCTTAGAAGTATCATTCTCCAAGGTTGTATCATCAGGCACCTTGCTGTTCCACATCTTCTACAAAATGAAAAACAAACAGGGGTGAGAGAACTGGTTGAAATCTGTCAAAACACTGGACACGCCTACAAGGGGTTAATCCCACATGTGAAAAACGTGGAATGTACACAAAAGAATTTCCCTGGACACGCCCACAAGGGGTTAATCCCACACGTGAAAAACGTGGAATGTAAACAATAGAATTTCCCTGGACACACCCACAAGGGGTTAATCCCACATGTGAAAAACGTGGAATGTAAACAACAGAATTTCCCACTGTTTTCTTCGCAATGCAGACGAAAGCAATACTAGATTGTACTTTTACGAATGGAGTAATACTTCAGCTATATCATGACACAAATATATCAATGTTTCTGTGTGAGAAAAAGTGAACTATGGTGATTTTGTGAGATCCTTTATCTCGAACTAGACCGCGAATCCAGAATTAGGTCAATCTAGTGTCGCCTACCACAAAAACAAAGACATGGACCTTTAACAAAATCTATTAAAAAGACTCAAATGGAAATAGATTTCGGTAGAAAACAGAAAAACATTTTTCCTAACCATGTAAAATATCGATCAACTTGGAACTATATCCTGTATTGATGTAATTTAACTTGACCTACTTAAAAGCCTAGATTTGCTTTGCCTTAAGCGATAAAAGGATTTAAAAAACTGATTCGTGTACATTTTCCAGATTTTGTACATGTTTTGTGTACAATAGTCCCACTGCAACTCTGATTCATTTGGACTTGGAGGCGTTCCCAAGATTATGTAAGAGATTCAAGATTGAAGAAGTAGAAGAGTTATAAACCATCTGCAGTGTGCAAAGGCTAGTGCGCCTATAATCAAATGCCAAAAAGGCGGAATCGACAAAGTCAAAAGACGCCAAAAAGTCAAGTTGCTTATCCTCGTTTGTCATTCTTGATTGGACGTCTTTTACTGATACGTTTTTGCTTGAGAACGATTGATTGTGACGCTAGCGCGTAAGATACACCATGCACATGCCCACCACGCACGCCCCACCAACCTCGGCCTCCTCACTGACCTCAGACTTCACCCCTCATCTTCATCTGACCTTCGTCCTTCGCCCTTATGACCCATTGGGTTTGACCTGTGTAGATGTGCCGTTCACAGCGAGGCTGCCTACCTATGGCCGCCACGGGTTTAGTTCTCTGCATGTCTGGTGCATGACTCAGTCTTGATAACATCATAGGCCTACCAGTTGGATGGACGGCCGGACATCGCCAATCAGACTCATCCTTCAGAATCTTCTATTTCATTTTCAGTTTGAGTGGCTTCACTGGCTGACGAAAACCATGATTTCAAAATCCTGAACAAAACATTAAGGAGTTGTTCAAGAAGTGAAAATGAGGCGCAAGTTTTTCAGGTGTTTCACTTTTGGAATAGGTTTTATGATCTTCACATGGCTCATCACAATGGGCTTGTATAGTCATTTGAATCGCACGGAACAAGACCGCTTGAGATCTAGTAATGAAATACCCAGGGCAAGATTAAAACCTAGAAAAGTTGTGAAAGACTATGATGGAGTTGCAAATGTTGTGCAAGACATTGACAGACAGGACAATGAGATTTTGAGATTTGATAAATCTCGTGAAGGTGAAGATCGGCATGGCTTCATGAAAAATGGTGCTCGGAAGGATGCAATAGAGACTGTAGATCTTGTTGAATTGGGGAAAGTGCGATCTCCGGAGGATCAGATGATTCGTGACAAAGGTAGAGTTTCGCTAAATTTCAGCCGTTGGTGGTTGTTCTTTACAGAGTTATTTCATTCAGAGGACGAGATGTTGTTTGCCGTGGCAGATTTACAGGGAGCACATTTACATACAGGTGGAGTCATTTGCAGATTCCCAAGGACAAGATCTGTACGTTTGGTACATAAATGTACACATATTTGTCAAAGATGTCATTTGTGGGTATCTTTGCCAATCTAAATGTTGATGAGTTTGCTCAGAGTAGAGTGGTAGACTAAATATCTCACTTGCTGCATTTGTTTCTCGGTAATTTATATCATAATTATTCATTTTAGGATATCGAAAGTACGCTTTCAATGCTCTGATAAGTAACCGATTGAGCTTCACGAGAACTATTCCAGATGTCAGAAATAAATTGTAAGTATTGGGGCATGTTGAAGCTCAAAGTCAAAAGTAAAAGTTAAACTTATGTCCTTTCCCGTCCATTTGAGAGATCAGCTAGTGGCTTGAGTGCTAGGTTCAAAATCAGGTGGTCATGTCAAGCAAGTCGTCATCCACACAAGGCACACTTTGTTGGAAATGTCAACAGGGTCAAGGACACAGATTGACGTCCAAAATGGATGTCCAAATGACGTCACTGCACAACCTCTTTGATATCACTCTACCTTTATCTTCAGATGCAAAACTCGAAACTATCCAGAAAATCTTCCTCGCGCGAGTGTTATCATTTGCTTTTATAATGAGGCCTACTCGGCGCTACTGAGGACATTCCACACTGTCTTGGCAAGGTCACCAGAAAACCTCATCAAGGAGATTATACTTGTGGATGATTATAGTTCTGAAGGTAGGCAAGATGATGGCTAGGGTTTTCCAAAAGTAAAAGCAAAGAGTGGAAATTGCAGAAAGCTTTCCATATATAGCTTGTGATTTCTTCTTCTTTCTGCTGGCGCCATTCCTTTCAAAAGATCTATTTGCCTGGGCCATTTTTTTAACTGCCTCAACAGATGTTATATCATTTTTCAGATGATACTAGAGACAGGTTGGAGTCTTATATCAGAAGTTATCCGAAGATCAGCATCATCAGGACAAAGAAGAGAGAAGGGCTAATCAGGGCAAGGAGCCTTGGGGCAGAACATGCTACTGGGGAGGTGAGCTTCCAATCCCTCAGCCATAATGGCCAGGCACACACATCTTTGACAGTGTGTGATCTTTGATTTAGGAAAGAGTTACTAGTCTTTTGCTGTTTGTGCATCTGAACTCTTTATTCTTCTTCTAGGTCATCGTCTTTCTGGACAGCCACTGCGAGGTAAACCAGGAATGGTTAGAACCGCTTCTGGGTAGAATCAAGGAGGACCGACGCAACGTGGTCGTTCCGATCATCGACATCATCAATATGGACTCGTTCCGGTACGAGGCATCACCTCTGGTGCGTGGAGGGTTCACCTGGGGGTTACATTACAGATGGGACCAAGTGCCCCAAGAGATGTTGAAGCCATACTCAAATATAGCTAATCCTATTGCGTAAGTACAAACAATCACCTCCCTTTGGTACCATCCTTTTTTGAGAGGTGGCCTAGTGTGATGACCATCTGAATGTCCTTCTCTTTTGCAGGAGCCCCACCATGGCTGGTGGTTTGTTTGCTATGGATAGAACTTACTTCATGGAGCTAGGAGAATATGATAAGGGAATGGACACCTGGGGTGCAGAGAATCTAGAATTATCTTTTAGGGTAAGGGCCTAGTCGCTTCCGAAATCCTATTGCTGCATTGCATAGCTCGACAGATGATATTGCTAATGAATGAAACCATGTAGAGACACTGACAGATTTGCTCAATTTTAAAGAAATATTTGAACGGAGATAAGAATGTTTTTTTCAGATTTGGATGTGTGGTGGTCGATTAGAAATCATTCCATGTAGCCGAGTTGGTCATATCTTTAGGAAGGTGCGGCCGTATGGGGATCCTGCGGGTCAGAACAGTATGATGAAAAATTCAATACGTCTGGCTAAAGTCTGGATGGATGATTATATTGTAAGTTAGTTTATGTGTAATAACTGATCTACTGCACTTCTATTTTCCTGGATTACCAGTCATTACAAATGGCGTACCCCTTTAAGGCTTGTTCCTTGGCTTGGAACCAGCTATAGTCACCTGTAGTAATTACTGTAACGGATTACTGGCCAAAATTTTTGAACAGTTCATGAGAAAGGAAAAAGTAACTCAGAACCTTTTCCTTTTTAGAAATATTTCTACCAGACTCGCCCGAGTGCCCGACAGTTCCAAGGCGGCAATATTACTGAGCGTGTTGAGCTGCGCAAGAAGCTAAAATGTCAATCATTTGAGTGGTATTTGAACAACATCTATCCACAACAAACCCTACCGAGTGCCCAAAACATTCAAGCTACGGGAAAGAAACAAAAATTTTACAAACCTGTTTATAAAAGACCTTTATTGGTAAGTTCAGAAGTGCTTTTTCTGTTTTCCAAGTTGCTCTGTGTTTACAAGAATTTGGATATGCTTAGAACTCGTAAGACTAATGTCAGTGCTGTATCTTCATAATTCAGTAAACTTGCCTTGCAAAATCTAATTATTCATTATTTCAGCTTAGAGTGCACAACACTGACCTATGTATCCAGTCATCAGAAACGTACTACAGTAAACGTGCCTTGCTTATTCTAAAGCCTTGTGACGAGAATGAACGAGGACAGGTAGGTCACTCACCAGGTTCTGATAGATTCATTCACCGCTCTGGAGCTCTCTAGGACAGCCGACTTTGTTACCAAAAACGTACTGACTGCTTAGCGTGTATCTCAAAGAATTTCGAACGTGTAAGAAAATGAGTCTGCACCACTTACCCCACATGAGGAGCTTGTCCTGTTGGAGAAATGCTGCGAATTCTATGTGGTTCTATTAGTGATGTAAGAAGTAATTCTCAGATCTTACCTGTCCTATATGTCGCTTTTTCAGACTTGGTTTGAGACTGAGGATCATAGTCTGGTCCTCGGTAAGATGCTGTGCTTGGATGCAGACGGAAAGGTGGAGAACCCGTTCATTAGGATCATGAAATGTTACGGCAAACGGGGACCACAGGAGTGGAATTGGAAAGGCGTAAGCTATATATTTCGTGCATCCTTCTCTTCTCCGTTGGCGCTTTTGAATTCAGGATTGTTGCGTGCCACTAGAATCGGGCATCACTGAGGAAGTGAACTTTTAATAAATCCCTGTAGATAATGTAAATGACATCATGCAGGATGACCTAACAGAACCAGCAATGGACACCACAACGCAAGCATAACTATTGAAAGGATCTCACCAGACATGATTCCTTTAGTGGTTGTCGTTTCGTCTTAACTTGGCTTAACTTTCTACTCAGTAATTTCTAACCTAGATTTGTTTGATATTTTCAGATGATGTTATTTAACCCGTTCCTCGGCATGTGTGTTGCGGCTACGAAACTAAAAGATGGTGCGTATATTGAGATGAGGGCGTGTGATCGGAATGACGCGTTGATACAGATTGATCAGGTGCCAGGGTTCCACTTCTAGAGCCGACATCAAAGGATCAAAAGGCGATGTCACTTTCATATCTTTTGTTACAGTCTCGAGGAGTCATCATGTATCTTTGCAAAAAACGTCCTTGTATTTCACTGCCTAAGCAAAGCTGTTTTTTAAGATATTAAATAATGGAATTATATTATAGTCCAAGTCCTTTTGAATTGTGTTGGCTTTCATGATTTTGTTTTGATGGTAATTGCTGTTTTGTCGGAACTCATTGGTGCATAGTTTTCATGAGGGTACCATCCGGTCTATAGTCTTCCACTTTTTGACACATTTTCATCATTTGGTTTGTTAAACGTCAAAGAAATTCAGCCAGTCGTTCATGCTCCAGAGCCCCACATGCGGCAGACAATACACTTACATTACAAATGGACCATAGTATTAATCAATTTGCTATCATTGATAAATTCATCAGCTTTTAGCTTGTTGAATATCATACCCATCTCACGGGCAACAGAATTCTCCATAATTGATAGTGATGGGTAGTATGAAGGACTCGGGAACCAGATTTTGAAAAAAATGTAGTCTTGTCACAATTGTTACTGTTTGTTAAATATTTTTGATGATGTAACAGCAGTAATATAAGATAACATCATTTTGTTATGGAAGTTTTAATGTAATGAATAGTTTAAAATTTAAAATGTACGTGTGTGTGCCTTCTGTCAATGTATATGTATTTGTTATGAGTTCTGTGAAAGAAGCCAATATGTTCCAGAATTAAGATAACCTTGCTGTGAGAAACTGAGCGGTTGCTATTTTAAATACAATTGAGCAAATAGTGGGCTCGATTCCAGTGGTTTGTCCAATAATAAGTGCCGAATTCTGCATCCCTGAATTCTGAGCCAATTAGATCACTCGATTGTGGGGTTAATTTCCGTTTAAAAAATTAGTGAATTCAGATCTGATGTAGTATGAAGATGTAGTTATGTATATTTTATTTTATATGAATGATGCATTTGTTGATGATGTATAGCAATAAAGTATTTTTATTGTGAAAATAGGAAAGATGCTTTGAGTTTTCTTTCTCCGAGTTGCATATGGATAAGGAAACATTTGACACTGTCCTGAAAAATGGAACAGTGGAAACATGTGACCTCTGATCAGAAGGTAATGGGTTCAAGGCTCTTCCAGTACCATTCAGCACTTCCGACTGGCCTCAAATGGCCAATTGTAGCATAGTTCCTGTGCCTCTTGATTTCTACAGAAAGGGTATCGAGCCTACAGAGGCCTCCACTTGCGAAGGTTCCACTGTACATTATTGTCTTCGGGCTGGTTGTGACATTTCACATCCGGGCACAGCCATCAGGCTGCTCCCAAAAGGAACCCAACTGAAGCAGAATGTACATGAAAACACACAAAAACATAGTATAATGTCTGTGGTACATCCTTTTACCATGACTGACATCGATAAGACCTGGCAAACTAGTCCACCCGGTTGTGCCTAGGTATTCTGGTGGAGCGTCTTCTGTCAGCTTGAACCAGTTCTTGTCTTCAGAAAGCCGGTTGTGACATTTTGGCACCTCAATATAACACAATGTCTAGTGTTTCAACACTGTTATGGTGTACATACTGAACTGGTAGCTATATTGAAATACTGGTTGTATCTGCTACCTTTTGTGGAAATGCCACTCCAGTCGAGCCTCCGCCTATGAATCAGATTCCGAGTCCGTGGTCGTCTCTTCGCTCTCCGATTCCGAGCCCGAGCCCGTGGTCGTCTGTGACTGTTCGCTCTCCGATTCGGAACTATCCGTAACGGTGGAAGAAGAAGTGACGTCTTCTGACTCCCCCAACTTCTTGTTTTTGCCGAACAGTTCGTCGAGACTCCTCTTTGATTTGCCCCGTTTATAGTCATCTTTCGAGTCGCTACTCGAACTTGTTGACGGAAGCGCAAAGGGTTTCAGATCAGTCCTCTGTTTGCCTAATTTGTCTCCCGCTTTTGCTTTTTGGTCATCTGTCGTCTGTTTCAATTCTTTCTTTTTCTTGCCCCATCTAAAAAAACTGAAAAACGGCTTCTTTGCCGGTTTCTCTACATCTATAATCGGTGACGGCTCCTTTGCCGGTTTTTCTCCATCTTCAATCGGTGGATTCATGGCCACATCCATAATCACGAACCTATTCGTTGGCCCCAAAGCCTCACCCATAACGCCGGAAGGGGATGTGACGTATTTTGAAATCCTCCGCAGTTTCATCATCTCCTTCTCTTCCTTCGTTTGAATACCAATGTGGCTTGGTAAATGTAGAAGTGTTCCGCCGGGACTCCTTCTTGATTCCTCCTGTTTTGAACTTTCGAGATCGGCTTCGTTGAGTCCACTCGTAGAAGACATCAACTTTTTATCACGCGGGTGGTGTAACTAAAAGAAGATAGAGTCAAATTTAATAAACATATATTCTGTCGTATTCATTCCGATGACAAATGATGGGTTTGCGATTTTTCGAATCCAACCTCTCAGTTTTGTAAGAATTTTATTATTAGTGAGCATTCTTACGTACCAGCTGAAGCCTTGCCATCTCGTACTGCTGCTGGTTGGCGAGACGACCTCTCTCACTTTTTATATCACAAAGCTGGAATGTGGAACAATTCGCCGTTGAAACAGTTATCAAGTGTTTTGTCTTCTACCTGTCATGTGTGATGCGAAAACTCCCTACTTACTAGGTAGGCATAACAGTATAAGCGTATAAGTGATAAATCTGGCGCCCGTACCTTATAGACAAGCGAGAACAATCCGATCAGGAAGATGATACCTCCAATACCGAGTGAACTGTACATAATCAGACGGCCGAGTGACTCCTCAGAGAAGAAAGATGACTGAAAAAGACAGAGGAGACGGGTTTCAAACCAAAAATGACTGAAATGAGTGTTCAGTGCAGATCAAAACTAGCCTAGTCGGTCGAGTAGACGTAATTGCCGTGGACTAGACTATTCATTTATATTTCATAGATTCAAAACAAAAGAATAGAGGCATAAGATGAACTAAAGCGCTTCGAGAGAATACCTCTAATTTGATAATGCCCGGCCCAAAATGCTGCGAAAGGCAGTGGTACGAAACGATACACACTATTGCAAAATGAGTAAGCGGAGGGGCACATTTAAGGAGAAGGAGGACAATTTTAAGAATTTTTCAGTTCTGCGACAAGGGCAGCGCATAGCTTACACTTGTATTATCTTGGGAGTTACTGGCATCTATCGCATCTGGAAAGATATAAAAGTCCTATATCATAGCCTGGTGTACAATAAACTTCTGTCAAGCATTTTCACAATTGTAATCCATCGGGCGTTAGGGTATACAGAGCGGTCTAACCGGCCTTCATACATTCCGGACGCAGTAGACTGCCCGGGTTACTCGCCTTACCTGGCCCTTTAACACACTGACAAAGCCAGCTAAGTCTAGAGTAGGCCTTCAGATGGAAACCTCAAGGGAGGCGCCGGCGAGATAGACTCCACAGGGCCCGAAGCACGAAGAGAATGACGGGCGTTGCAGCTGTTAATGAAGGCAAATACAGCAACACAAGGCCATAGGAGGTGGTACTGACTTAGTGTTAGGGTGTTCTTCCGGCTTCTTTGCATCAAGATTGCGTATCACTGACCTGCTTTGCACTGTTGAGCAGCTTCGAGGTCGCACGTCTGATAGGTAAACAAATTCACGGCCCGGGTAGAGGAGGGGTTAGCCATTTTTCTTTCCAGTTCAACCCAGCCGCATGAACAGGCGGTGCCACTGGTTAATTCTCTGAAATTACAGTTAAAAGTGGATACTCGGCTTGTTAGAATACAAATATCACTTTCATGGTGGTACACGCATATGCCCGGGGTATTTCGGATCTCGACCCACTGGCAGTACCGGTAAACTCGTGGCCAACAAAAGTATGCACGATAATAATCTCTAGGAGAGCGTTCTTTTCAGCGCTGTAGTGTGAGAGTCACTTAACGGACGTGTTAGAAAGGGAATGGGAAGAGGGTAGGGGAGGTGGCTGAAGTTATCAGTAAATACTATACTCACCCGTGCTATACAATCAGAACAGTCGGACGCGCTAAAGCGCGTATTTTTTCCTGAGAACTTCATTTCGCCGCTTGAATTGAGATGTGTATAGACTTACATGCGTTGAACAATGAAATAGCCCTGGATTGATGTGTCCGCAACATCAGTGGACTGGGCCCCTAGGTCGATGATAGGTTGAAAGGCATCTGAATCGGTGGACAGCTCGAAGTAGATATTCCGAAAAATGATCAGCATATCAAACATAGTCTTTTCTATGGTGCTGAGATTCGCATAAGTTGAATTGCTGACTTGAAGGGCGACATTGTCCGCAAGACTTGGCGTGACGTATTGGTAACTTCCGGTGATGTTCAGAGAGGCGAAGTTCTCGTGAAACCTGAAAAGTCGGAGTAGAAGATGTCGAAAGACTTAATCCTCTTTTAATCGTATGCCATGGTCAATCGGAATCAACCGCGGACCAAAATACTAGTAGGTGATGAACCTAACCATTCTGGCCAATTTGTCATTTTGTGTACCAAAAGCGCGGTCTTGCCGGTGATGTGACGGGAGACCTTAATCAAAAGCTGTATGCACTACTTACACATTCTTTAGCTTCTTACTTTCTCCGGGCTGGCTTTCGACGAAAAAGAATTCGCTCTTGGCAGCTTGTCTGAAATGAATTGAATGGTGGATCGTGATATCAATTCATGCCCCCTTGAGTCGAGATTTAATTTCCCGGAAGTCATGTGGCAATTCTGAGTTGAAATCGTAAGCTCACGTCCATAGTTTTTTTAATTTTTGGTTTATAGTTTGATATCAACGGCAGGTGACGTTGAACGTCTCAAATGATGAGACGAACAATACTTAAAAAGCTGACAGTATACTTACAATTCTGAAATATTGGTGAATGATGTGACATATGAATCAATATCCATAGACAGAAAGTCGCTATTGAAACAGAAAAGAATGGAAAGAAAGTGAAATTGACATCGACATTTATATGATAATAACATGTGTATGTCTGGTCACTAGAATATCAAATACTCTGCAAAGATGGCGAATCTAAGTTCAGGATAATTGGTAATTAACTCGCCCTTGTGGTTAACACTATGAACCCACTATAATAGTAAAAGCTTATGATGGTTAATTAAAAAAAATTAATGGTGCTGCAAGGTGAGGTACCGTACATCATAATGACCTGTAACTATAGGTACAATGTAAAGAGCTCGCTAGTTTTTAAATCAACGCACCTTGTCTGATCGCCTGAACGTCGTCGTCGGTTCAACCCACCAACTCTGTCAGGCAGGTCAAAGCCTAACCCACGTGGATCTGGCCACTCGCCCTCATCATCTGGGGCAGTTGGGTGTGAGAAGAGCACATCAAAAGTAAGGCTAAGCAAAAGCACGATCAGGGAGTGGTTGATAGCTAGCCTCTGGGTCATGGTGGCAATGTCTGGAATGAAAGACTAGGAATTATAGTTGCCTACGCGCTCTTATGTATATAACATTTTCTAGCGGTTCTCAGCGTGATATTAGGCGTTTAGAATGCACTTACGGGTGAGATTATGAACCATGATCTGGAACTGGAAGCGTTCTTGAAAAAAAGGCACGGAAAGTCTTTCAGTCGCCATTGCAGCGATGGTGCGTCATGTCGTCGTAAATGGTGCACTAACAGAGCGCAGGTTGGGCGACTTCGCAACACGTCTCTGTCGCAATGCAATAACGACGTTCTCCAAACTCCTGCGCAGCCCTGAAACTAGATTTATTTATTTATTATGATAGCGTTCCATGACTGCACTAACACAGGGTGCCATTTTGATTCACCTAGGTTTATAAAGGTCGAATTATTTGATGAGCAATAGTTTATACTCGAGAAACTGTTCTCAAATTGATGAAGGCTACTATACCCAATGTACTCTTTCTTATTTTGTACAACATGATGGTTTAAGCCATCAAAAGTGCAAGGGAACTTCCCCATTGATTTCTGTCACTGGCAGCTTCCAACACTCAATGTAAGAAGAAACAGAGTCTTTCATTTGTAATCCGAAGATGATGACGGCGTAGGCGTTCACTGACGGCCGTGTCCGCACCACTTTTTGCACTGTCAAGTTTTGTGCGGGTTTTTTCTGATTCGGACAAAAACCAAAAATATTTCGAAAATGAGCTGAATAAACTACCTTTTTTTTATCCCGGTCGCTCTTTCTAGTGCATTAGCTTTCACGAGAAAACAGGTATTTTCGAATTTACCAATGAGAAAATTATTTTAAAAATCGTGAGTTTTAGTGATGTGGGGGTATAGTCTGAAATATTCAGTTTGTGGTGGGGTCAAATTATGTGAGCGAATCCTGTGCATATTATCGACCTGTATTAAAAAAACAAATGAGCTGATTTGCTCTGGAAAGAGGAGATCACAACCTTTCCAGTGATATGTAACACTTATGGGTCATTCATTGAAATGCGACTTCAAAACTCATTTTGAAATGGGTGTCATTTGCTATTTCGAAATCCTGACGTCACGGACTTTCGGGAAAAACCCCAAGACGCCAAAGACGACGTCAAATTTGTTGCCATGGTGCACCTTGTTTTGGTTTCACCATCACTTTCGACGCAACGGACGCACGGTTCAGGTCGTGCTCTACGCTCAGAGAAGAATAGCAGATAAAATATCACTCTTGTGAGGTATCATTGATCGTGACTTTTGCTTTATACCACCGGACACACCCCGATGAGGATATAGAGGGTGATTCGTTGAATTAAGAAGTAGTTTAGCCGCAGTTAGACAGGAATAATGCCGTGGAAGTTAAAACGCCCTAAATTTAAGTTCGAGAAGCGGCTTGAAGGTAAGCTAAAAGTCATTAAAATTTAATGCGTTTTGATGTTTGAGGTTCGAGGTGATACCTAAAATAATTCTATATGCAATAAATTCATGTTCACTTGCAATCAAAAGTGTCTGTAAATCTAACTTTTCTCTGCATTTTGTTGATATTTCCAAAGCGCCTTGGTGACGTCTTTTTGCCTATGACGTCATGAACTGGGCCTCGCTTGCGGTGGTAGCCGCTGATGTCATGCGCAGCCAATCACATGTCGTAGAATCCAGTAGCTCCAAATCGAGGTTGCCATGCAACTGGATGACTTGTTCGGGTGTTTCCGGTACTCAGTTCGGTTTTTATCGTCGTTTGTCTTTGTAGTTCTAGCGATAAAGCAATGGTTCGAATCCCGGTTAGGGCAACTAGATTTTTCTGTCCTTATTTCATTTTTACGTGAAAAATACTGGATGAGCGATGTTCATATATTTGGGTAATGCCAGAATAGTGACCTTTATTTTTGATGATTAATGCCCCACGGCTAAACAATCAATTACTTTTTTCCAGCCCGCGTGAAATATGCGGAAGAGGCTTCTATCCGCAGAACATTGGAGCTCGAAATCGAGGTAAGAATTATACAGTCCCACTCAAAATATACCCGAATAAGGGTATGCTACATGTCAAGGTGTTTATGACTGCAGACATTTCAGAGATACAATGTACCACAAACAGCCGTATAAATTTTGTATACGGCGGGGCGCTCTAACTAATAGGAGTGAAAGCAAGATATCTGACTGATCCCAATAACACTATTTTACTAACATCCATTATCCATTTGTTATCTTTCAGCATGAGAAATTTCTTGGAAAGGTAGAGGAGTTTGATATACTCATGATCAGCTACGACAAGGTAAATAAGATATGAGTTACTTGATCCCCCCCCCCCCCATCCAAAGGAACCAGGGGTTTTCAATCTACTCCGCCTCTCGAGATTTCATTATTTTTGTATACAAGGTAGGAGTAGTATCAAAAACCTGAATCTCAGGATGCTATACGTGGTGCATATGATGTGTTGGCCGAAAACCTTTTAGATGTTTTTCAGTAGGCCCAAAGCTTTATTTCTAAGTGTACTGCTTACCTCCATTCCAGAAAGATGGCGAGGTCACCGACCTTCAAGGGAAATTGACCAGTTCAACGAAGAAGGTCAAGGACCTTGAGCTTTCTGGTGTCTGGAAAGAATTCCTGCTGGCGCAGGTACGGGAGCACAGTGCCTATATGCGCAGGAAATGCAACAATATGGCGGAAAAAAGTAAGTTGAAATATTTCGTCTAGGCGATATGACAGGGTTGCTTTTCAGCATCTGCAGGTTTCGCAATCCCGGACAGAGTACGAAACATGCATATGGACTGATGATGAATGAAGTACCTACGGAGTGGAATCATATAGCAATTGGTATTTATATAGTGTAATAAGAACGTTGAAAGACCTTGGTGTTTTTTCCAGATGTTGAAATAAAAAAAGAACTTGAAATTGAAAAGAGAGCGATAGAGGAAGATGGGCAAGTGAAGCTATCTGCCCTGCACACAGACTACGTGATGGACGGCGCGCGGGCACAAGTAGCGCGTGAAGAGCTTCAAAAGACGATCCATGATTTGGAGGCTACCAACTCGAAACTCGAGGAGGAAAAGATTGTTCATGTGGATAATATGGCCGAGCTCCGGGCAGAAAACTTGCAATTGAGGGAAGTGAAGATGTCCTTAGAACAAACAGTCATTGAAAAGAGAAAGGCTGAAGAACGTAAGGAAGAGGCGCTAATTGACCTGCTCGTAGGCGAGACGCTGGCACAGACAAAGTGCACTGAGCTTCAAACGAAGATCCATGATTTGGAGGCTACCAACTCAAAACTCGAGGAAGAAAAGATTGTTCATGTGGATAATATGGCCGAGCTCCGGGCAAAAAACCTGAAATTGAAAGAAGTGGAGAAGTCCTTAGAACAAGCAGTCATTGAAAAGGGAGAGATAGAGGGTAACATGGCCGAGCTCCGGGCAAAAAACCTGAAATTGAAAGAAGTGGAGAAGTCCTTAGAACAAGCAGTCATTGAAAAGGGAGAGATAGAGGAAAAAGGCCAAGTGAAGCTATCTGCCCTGCACACAGACTACGTGATGGACGGGGCGCGGGCACAGGTAGAGCGTGAAGAGCTTCAAACGAAGATCCATGATTTGGAGGCTACCAACTCAAAACTCGAGGAGGAAAAGATTGTTCATGTGGATAATATGGCCGAGCTCCGGGCAGAAAACGTGCAATTGAGGGAAGTGAAGATGTCCTTCGAACAAGCAGTCATTGAAAAGAGAAAGGCTGAAGAACGCAAGCAGGAGGCGCTAATTGACCTGCTCGTAGACGGGACGCTGGCACAGACAGAGCGCGCTGAGTTTCAAACGAAGATCCATGATTTGGAGGCTACTAACTCAAAACTAGAGGAAGAAAAGGTTACTCACGTGGATGATATGGCCGAACTATTGGCAGAGGTCTTGAAATTGAGAGGTGAGATTACTAGGTCGAATGCCGTGAATGTCGAGGTGGCAAAGCTGCGTGTTCTTTTGGAGAAGGAGCTTCGTTCCGGCAAGGAAAGGGCCGACAAGATCATACGCCTAGAACGGGAAGCGGAGGCTTCGCGCAAGAGCCACAACAAAGAAATAGAGAGTTTCTCAAGAGAAGTGCAAAGAGTTCATGCCGAGCAAGCGGAGTTTCGGCGCGAGATGATGGGAGACTACCAGCAGATGGCCGATGAGGTCGTTCAGCTCAGGGCCCAGCTGAAAAGACAGGTATTTATAACGACATTTCGTATCTTCTATTGTCAGTCTTGGCAGGCTTAGTTGGTGCTGGGTAAACACTTATTCAACAATTCCTAGTTTGTGCTCAGTTTAAGTACCCATCAGATAAGTTATTCTTGGAGTAAATGTCATATCATATGATCATAAATATAAATTTTATTGATTAAAATGTACATTAGTTGATAAATCCTCGATTTTTTCTTCGTACACAGGTCTCCGCATGTAAACAGCCAAACACAGAGGTTGAGGCGAAGGTCGGAAAGAAGAAACCTTCAAAGAGCAAAAGGAAAGAGCGAAATTCCAAAATAGAAGATGGAAACGACGCTAAACCTGATGGTAGGGCAGTTATTCAACAAGCTTGGCAACACTGAATAGGCAATATTGTTTCACGTCATTCATGACATTAGGGTTCAGGTGTTAGTTTTCTCATCCAAATTGGTATCCTTTGAATGTTTTATGCTCAGCATGGGTAGGCAAATCCCTAGGCTTCATCGCCCCCTCCCCCATGCAAGCATGGTTCGACGATGACAAAGGAGTGAAGGAAAATGACCTGACTCTAAACCAACCAAGCTTTATCGACGTTTATTACTGTGAAACCCTAAATATATTCTTTTTTTCCCCACCAACTACCAAAGACAAGACACCTGAGATTCTCAGTGAGGTGCCAGTACCATCTGAGCCACCCTGCGCTGCCACTTCAGACGAAGGAGCTGTTTCAGATGACGATATGAAGGCTATCGGCGGAGAGAAACCAAAAGCAGTTTCATTTGCCAAGGTGGAGAGGCAAATGATTCCCGAGATCTCAGCAGCAGATGTGGATCCCTTTCAGAGGGTGGCCGACAGGCCCCCAATTCTGAAGAAACCAGTTGTGGGTGCAGATGAGGTGAAACAAGATAGTGCACCAGTTGCTACGTTTGATGTCGAAAAGCTTAGGCAACAAGGCGAACGATATAGCGCTTCCACCCTGAAGCCAAAGGATGTGAAGCCCAAAAAGAAACTTGTTGAGCAGGTTGCAGTTGATCGAAAGGTAGGAGACTTATAGATAAAGCACGGGCGAATCAGTAATACAGTACATGTAAATGCACATGAAAATGTACTAGGTTTGCAGTCATCCCTTTGTATTGCAAACTCAACCTTAATTTTTCTAAGATCGTGAAACACATTGGAATTTATATGGATGATCTAGAAGTCTGTTGGCAAGACTGGCTGGCCTTTCAATAAAGTCCATACTTTTATTCTTCGCAGCAACCTCTCCAGCCAGAGGCAGGCTGGCAGACTGTGTCGTATAGCCGGCCGCCTAGCTGCCCACGTCGCAGCTCCGTCCCAGTCTCACAGAATGAGTATGGAAAAGGCACACGACGCCGCAATGGTGAAAAGCCCGTTGGAAAACCCTTCGGAAAACCCACCGGAAAACCCTTCGGAAAACCCACCACAAGGCGTACTACAACAACAAAACAGCGTGAGACCAAACCGATCAAACCGATTAATCCGCCAGAGAAGCAGATCTCACTTGAGGAGGATTTCCCACCCTTGGAAGCGAATGGTGGGAGCCTTCTCACCCTCCTTCATTAGGTGAGTGGGGAGACCCACTCACCACCACCTTTTCCGTGCCGGACGTTAGAAGCATTAGTTATCAATACCAATATTTTCCGATACGATTTTAAATGAACCTTTTTAAGACTGAGTGATCGTTTGTACACCAGCAACATAACTTTAATTTGATAATTTGTAAACATTTTTTAGTAAGACTGAGTGATCGATTGTACACCAGCAACATGAACTCATTTACGGGGACAACTTTTATTTCAATAACTTGCTTGAGGCACACAAGGAAACAGAACTTTACTACAGTGATATGAATTGTTAATATATATGTATATAAAACACATCTCTGTTATCTCGTTTGTCTATTATCCTTTCACATTTGAACATGGGGCTGGATGGAGTTAACTTCCCTGTATTCCTAAATCTCTTCGAGATATTCAACAGTTCACGCAGTTCAGCTTTTTTAGGTCCATCCGATATATTACATTTAGCCCACAGTAGACAAGATGAAAGCCAAGATATCCGAAGCAAACAAAAAGAAACCAGACCTGATTTGGGTTCAAGTGAAATATCTCACGTCCAATGTGAACAAACTCTCTGAGGGAGCTTTGAATCCGAGTATAATCAAAAGAACCTCTCCAACTCCAGGGAACACAATTCTATAACTGGTGTCCACTAAATCCGGAATAGGAACACATATCTATGATGACTATAGTGTTTATTGAATCCAGGTACAAGCAAAAGTCCAAGGGAACACATTTCTACTACTGGTGTTCACTGAGCAAGCTTTGAATCCGGGTACAAGCGAAAGAACCTCCCTAAAGTCCAAATAGGGAACACATTCCTGTAACTGGTGTAGCTTATGGCACACGATTTGTTGAAGACCCCGCTGATGTTCTCCTGAGGCCAATCTCCGTTGTCCTGTTGTCTGCTGATGATGAATTTGATACCCTGCTCTAGGGCGCTGACATCCGGGTACCTAGGAGAAGAGTATCCGTACGTCAGTTCATTTTTCATACAAGAGGTAGATTTAATACGATGATGTTTTAAATGACATTTCCACCTTTTTTCATAACATAGTCAGAAGTAGCAACCTAACGTTGGTCCCAGTCGTAGCAAAAGCGGTATAGCCCCAACGTCTTGATTCAAGTTGCTCATTTCTTTGGGATTCTACAGTTCAATTTTTGCCTCATTTAATATTCAAGATTAGAACGAAATAATCGAGGGATGGGGTGTGATCAAACTCCTCACCTTACAGCCATCATAGCCATCAAGGCCCAACAAGTGTTGATGACCTGTGGATAGTCAGATTGGACGTATTGCCTTTCCTCGCAAGACTCGAAGTTCTCTCCCCAGCATCCGTTGCTCATTCGCTTGAACAGCAAGAAGTCGATGGCTGCTTTGATTTCTTTGGTCTCCGTCCTGAAGTGAAGTTAAAGACACATGCAGGGTTTTTAAAGATGTTCCTGCAATTACGATAATTTGCTGATGCTGCCAAATTTTCCAAGAGGGTATGATAAATAGTCAGGGCCTATCGAGATACCAATTGAAGAACGATTTCTACTTACCCAAGGTCGTACCTGTATCCCATACAGGCATACGCCTCCAACCCAAACCAAGCGCCATACGTGAAACACACCGCCCAGGATCTAGAAATGCGAAATAAATTTTGGATAAAAACAAGGTGGCCGATGTACCTAAATTTCAACTTTTAAATCATCGTCGAGATTCGCAATAGACAGCCTCAAGTGACGTGATTCGAAAGCAGCAAATCATTGCACTGGGATTCGGCCGAAACTGCTCATCGGGAAAAGTAATGTTGACCGATTCTTAGACTTGACCACCCTAGTCAGCGGATTCATTAGGACCCAGTCTTGGTACTCACCCTTCCCACGACCCATCAGGCCTCAACTTCCCTCTGATGTACTCAAGACCGTCAGTCAGGGTTTTCTTGATCTCCGGAGCACGGTACTCTGGATGGCTGTCTGTGAAGTGCTTCAGGGCCTGCATGGCGGCTGATGTACACTCAACATACGTGTAGTCGATCATGATATCACCTAGAATGAGTTGTAAGAATCTCTCAACTGATGTCTTTTGAAAATTATGCTCGCCATGGCGGATCGTCGAACATATCGGAATGTCACCCAGGCGTCAACTTCATGTTGTTCTGTTAAAGGTGTCGTCGAACTGTGGTACCCCCGCCCCTCTGCCCCCAACTGAAGACGTTATACAATGTTCATATGAAACTCACCAAATACCTCCGACGGATTTAGAAGTTCAAGCAGGACGCCGCCTCTTTTATCTTCATAAGTTGCATAACCACCGTCACTGTTCCTCATGTCCAGCAGCTGGAAATCCAAGATACAGACCATTAGTAGGTTCAAGGTATTTAAGGCATTTCGACTAGAGATTTTTTACATCCGAGTTGATTATCATCAGCACTATACAGACGCAGTTGTTTCACAAACAATCATCTACTTCCCGAAACTTAATTGACATCAGTATACTCAGTTACATATAAAAAACGACACGCACCACCAAAACCTTGATAAGTTTTGGATAGCCGTGTGATCCTCTTTAAAGATTCGGACTTAGCATGTTCTCGTTAACGTACCACATCGACGGCCTGGTAGAGCTTCTCCCTTGGTATCGTCTGCTTGAGAAAGACACATCTTTCCTGGAGGTACTGGACGGACTTGAGGCCCTCGGCGGTACAGTCCGAAACAATCCAACCACAGTCACGGGTGCTGAAGGGAAAGGCGCCCTGGAAGAGCAAAACAGTTAACCTGAAACATGTGATGGAGAATGAATAATGACCGACGATCAACTCAAAGGCGAGAGTCGTTGTCTGCAAACTGTTCTCCAAACGAAATTGTTCGCACCTTATTCATTTGCCGATAATACTTCTGATAATCCGGTGGATTGTCCTGTATCTGTGTGATCTGGAGAAACTTGTGTGCCATGTCCATGGTCTGTTGAAACTCGCGGTGGCGGTGGCCTTCTGCTTCGATAAATGCCTGGACGACGAATGCGGTGTCCCACAACTGGGAACCATTCGTACCCTGTATGAGAGATAGAAATATGTCGTTAAAGAAAAATCTTTCCCGCTTCGAACGTCCAGTTTTCATGGCTCGAACGCATGAACTCTGCCAACTTCGCTGACCTTGAACCAACCATGTCAGCAGCGTCGATACAATCTTCTGGCAAAGCCAATGCCGAGGTCGGCCCGGCACAGGATAACTTCAGAAAGTTTCCAAATTCATTGGATCTTGAAAATCAAGAGGAAGCCTATTCGGAACTTCACACTCGGTCAAAATGATCAGACTTTCTTCCAAAATCGGGAAACCATTACAGATTTGGCCAACATCAAAGGAACGGGCGCGGCATGCCCACGAAAACCCATTCGGGGCCTATCGGGCTATCACTATTAAGTTTGTTTCAGGTACTTACGGTCATTTTCATTCCGTCAAGACCAATCCAGAGGTAATCCTGAACTCTCTCTTGGTGGAGCTTGAATGCTGGGCATTCTGGACCATCAACGAACCACCGGACAAGCATTTGAATGACCTTAGAAATCTGAGGGAAATAACGAAGAAATCGTTCATTTTTAGAGGAGCTAGAAATACATTTTGGATGCGGTAGTTTCGGTGCACTATTACTTTTTAAAATAAACTTTGGCAAGGATTCATCAATGCATATTTGGTATAACCAAAGTATCATCTATAGCACAATGAAGTCACACGAACACGCCAATAAAACCAATATCGAACCGGGGAGTAAGGAATAATAATGAAGACTTACTGGTCCAATACTGATACATTTGGTGAACTCATCATCGGCACAGATGTGTTCGTAACATTCTTTCAGTGCTTTCTGTCGGAACCAACTGCTATGACAAGCCTCGTACACATTAAGTACCTCTGAAATAGAGATAAATGAATGTTAGAATATCCTCATATAAGCATTTCGCGTCGTGCATTATATAACTGCACAAGGTTTGGCCTGTTAATCATAGCTGTGTTACCCAAGAACAATTGATTTGTTTCTGATACTCAGCGTGAAAAGTTAACATGAAGCTCCAACGCTGGTGATATGGGGAACTGACCATGTCTATGGTATCTGACACTTACTATAGGCAGCGTCCAGAAGCCAGCTGTGGGGCGAGTAGAGGTCAGCTTCTGATACGTTGTTCCTTGCTCCAACCCAATCTATATTGTTATAGTCTTCTGTATATAGTTCCTGGAAAGACGTTGTTGTGATAAAGAGCTGTTTCTGGTTACCCGGCAGACATGGCATTGTCAAAACGATAAGAAAACGCTAAATCGTCTCCGGTTTCGGGGCTAACACAAATTGTAGATGCATCGACTACGTGCAATACTAACTCGGGCGTGGTATAGCGCCGTTTTTGCGAAACCGCCGTCAATCTATCTGGACGATAGTGAGCATTCGTCGACTACTAGTTAACTCCCTTTTGTACCAACCTTCCTCAGAGATCTGACCATGTCATCTTCCTTGGCAGCCAGCCTAGCACCATAACAATAGCCCATTGGTAGGTACACCTGGCGGCAGTGACACCACAACTTGGACGGGTGGATTGGAATCCACTTTGGGAAGACCCACATCTCGGGAAAGAGACTATTCATGCCATCCCAGCTGTAAAGGTTCATGACAGCAAGCCAGAACTTCCCCCACGAGGGAATGGCTTTGGCTGAACCTAGGAATAGAATGGGTCATTAACTAAACTACTTTGGCTGAACGTTGTAACTAAATGGCTTTGGCTGAACCTAGAACAGAACCATGTGGTATTCGAATTGCGTTGGCTGAGTAAAGACTAGAGCATGTCGTAAACAAGTTGTAGTCAAATGGCCTTTGTCGAGTAGATGTGGCTAGCGATGGACGATGGATATAATTTTTCTGAATCATTTGTGCTGGTTTCCCTACCCATTTTGTGAAGGAGGTTCCTGGCTTTGACCATGTCAGGATCATCAGGCCCCACACCAAGAAGACGCATCACAACGTAGTTGAGAGCACATCCGAACACCGTTGGGGGTCCTTCAATATGCCTGCAACAAAAATACCACGAACTCTAAGGCCAGGTTTGTGACCCACAGTTGATAGGTGACCTGTTAAGAACCCTAAATTCGTGTTTTTTCAATCCAAGGTATAGGACATGAAAATGTAGACGAGGTATATGGTGGCCCGTCCGTCTGGTGCAAAGTGTACATTTCTCGTCTTGAACGAAACAATCAATGTTCCGATTTCACACTCACTCACGCACGCACGCACGCACGCAGGCACTCAGGCACATCAATCGTGCCACCACATCCCTCCAGGCGCTGTGTCGGCACCTCTCTAGCGACTGCAGCACTCCCTACATCGCGGGATACAACATCCATCAAGCAGTTTCGCGGTGGTGCCAAACTGTTCAGTATCTTCCGAAGATCTCCCTCTTCAGGGGAACGGTTGGAGCCTACAGGTACTTACAGGCCCCAGCCTCCGTCCGGGCACTGAACTGATCTCAAGTATCGTATCATCTCGAGCTTCTGCTCTTGCGTGAATGGCGTGTTGGTGATGTAACACACGATGACAAGCCCGGGCATCAGGAAGAGGGGACCGCCATAGTCTCCAGCCCAGTGGCCGTCTTCCGCCTGGAGTTTCGAATAGAACGCCATTCCGTTGTAGGCCGCCTGTTTTGCAGTCGATGCCTGGGGGAGAGGCGGTGCGAGACTTTGCTGAAAAATTCAACCATCATAATTATACGCTTTTTGATTTCACAGAGTCATGAAGTAATTCAGTCCGGCATTTTACTCGAGTTATTCTTTAGTAAGATAGTGACTAACGGCGCTGCATATGGAACTGAGCGTATACCCTCCTAACAAGACATGATCTTCAATTCAATTCACATACTCACCGTGTCCAATCCGAGTGAGTGCAGCTCCAGTAGAGTCTGTGGCCGGCCATTGTCCCCGAACTCCCAAACCTGTCTCCCTTCCACACATCTCAGACGCCATTTTGTTAGGTCCGTTGCCGGTTTTGTCTTGTAGGGGCCTCCCCTGTTTCTTCTCATTGTGTTCTTATACTTCGGCATGGTGGCTTCGGGATGATATCGTCTTTCGGAACAAAAATGCGAAGATTATGACTAACAATTTTCTTTTAGCTCCTGCTGTTCAGGTAACTGGTTGGAGCAAGCCTGAATTTTTGCATTTTCCCGCGCTTGAATGCAAAACGGTCACGTGACAATTATTCGGCAAGTTCAAGGCATTACAATCGTCTGCTCGGATCACCGTGCGTGGCTAGCCGCATGAACCAATGTATTGCATTGTGTTTGAGGCCCCCATTGAGGGATATTACATATGTATCTTATATAGAATTTACTTACACTAAGATTTCCTGTTTAAATCCGGAGTAAAATCGGCATTGGTCCTCAATCAACAGGTTGTCCCACGTCCTTGAATTTTGGACTCGAACAGTCGACTAGACGATTCACGTGGGGAATTCCCTGTTATCTAACAATGGTGATTATTTTTAGCCAATCGGATTGAAATTTATATCTGGCCTGATTCAGTCAGGCGGTGGGTAGTGGAACAGTCGTGGCGGTCCGGTGTGCGGTGTTGTCATTGAACTCATTGCGTCATTATTGGCGGGAAAATGGAATGTGCGACATGCGCAAGGACATTTTACGCCGGGAAGCTCGTCATCGCTCAAAGAACCCCAAGGCTGGTGTATGAGCAGGGAGGTGTATTACAGCCTCGAGCTCACACTGGCCCCGCTCTGAGGAAGAGTAGACCGGTCGGGCCCTTCCCACTACTCATGCCACGAATTCAGTGAAATTCAAACCGCCAGTTGATAAGCCCCCCTTTAGGAGGGGCTCTTAAGATACACGTGTGTGTGGGAGTATATACTGATTTGATGAGAAATAAAGAGAGTAAATATTGTATATCCTACAAACAATTTTTTTTGGTATTTTTCTGAATTAACTCCGTTGAGTTTACCGATTTCTCCGCGATCTTCCGGTGGTGGTTGCTATCCCATTGATTGAAATTAATTGAAATTAATTTAAATCTTCATGGGAATTCGCTACATCATATGCCTAAGAAATTGGCCAATTATATTAATATTTTTATTAGAGAAATATCCGTCCTAAATAATGACAGAAAAGGGTGGTTTATTTCAATTTTGTGTCGACATGATCGAGGTCACGTGACATAAAAACAAAACAATCGCACACACCCGTCCAAAAAAGGCACTTTAAGAAAAACAAATACGTTTTTCCAGCTTAAAACCACACTGACGACTAAGTTATATTGGCCTTCTGCCCAAATCTGAAGTATCAAATTGAATCACAAACTAGAACTAGCTCTATTTAGCTATAGTTGCGTGAAAAATTCGGGTGAGCGACGTACATTCTGTACCCTAGCGGCCAATAATTAAACTACTTTCAGCCGTCTGCTCCGGTCTCGTTAGGGAGTTTTTCCCAAATGTACGCGATGATGACGTGCCCCATTAACAGGACGTAACATCTATTTTAAAATGCCTTTCGAAAGTGAATGCATGAGGACAACCCATTTGTGTCGTATATCACTGGAAACGCCCGATTCCCGTGAATAAGGTCAATCACAATGTATTACATTACCAAAACAAAAATGTGTCGGAAGGAACTATATGGATGGTCCCATCGCACCCCCCCTCCAGCAGTATGACACAGAAGGGCTAGTTGACTGTCCACCGGGGGGGTTTGGGGGGAGCTTCCCCCCAACGCACTGGTAAAAACCTATGTCGACGGAGGGGGGTTTGGGGGGTGTCCCCCCATTGTAACAGCTGTAGTTGTTAGAGCTTGCACTTAACATATGCTCGTAGGGGGGTTCGGGGGAGCTCCCCCGACCTAAAGGGGGGCTCACTAAGTTCTTGACTTTACATATTAAGACCCCCTTTAGGAGGGGCTCTTAAGATACACGTGTGTGCGGGAGTATATAATAAGACCCCCTTTATAAGACCCCCTTTAGGAGGGGCTCTTAAGATACACGTGTGTGCGGGAGTATATAATGTAAATGAAGAGAAATAAAGAGAGTAATTATTGTATATCCAACAAACAATTTTTTTTGGTTTTTCAAAATGGCGCTGAATAAATAAATCAGACCAGTTGTAGCGCTGAATTATAAATCAGACCAGTTGTAACAGGTTACGAGAACATCTAATTTAAATCTTCATGGGAATTCGCTACATATGCCTAAGAAATTGGCCAATTATATTGATATTTTTATTAGAGAAATATCCGTCATAAATAATGACAGAAAAGGGTGGTTTATTTCAATTTTGTGTCGACATGGTCGAGGTCACGTGACATAAAAACAAAACAATCGCACACACCCGTCCAAAAAAGGCACTTTAAGAAAAATAAATACGTTTTTCCAGCTTAAAACCACACTGACGACTAAGTTATATTGGTCTACTGCCCAAATCTGAAGTATCAAAATGAATCACAAACTAGAACTAGCTCTATTTAGCTATAGTTGCGTGAAAATTTCGGGTGAGCGTTGGGTGAGCGACGTACATTCTGTACCCTAGCGGCCAATAAATAAACTACTTTCAGCCGTCTGCTCCGGTCTCGTTAGGGAGTTTTTCCCAAATGTACGCGATGATGACGTGCCCCATTAACAGGACGTGACATCTATTTTAAAATGCGTTTCCAAAGTGAATGCATGAGGACAATCCATTTCAGTGTCGTATATTACTGGAAACGCCCGATTCCCGTGAATAAGGACAATCACAATGTATTACATTACCAAAACAAAAATGTGTCGGAAGGAACTATATGGATGGTCCCATCGCACCCCCCCTCCAGCAGTATGACACAGAAGGGCTAGTTGACTGTCCACCCGGGGGGGTTTGGGGGGAGCTTCCCCCCCAACGCACTGGTAAAAACCTATGTCGACGGAGGGGGGTTTGGGGGGTGTCCCCCCATTGTAACAGCTGTAGTTGTTAGAGCTTGCACTTAACATATGCTCGTAGGGGGGTTCGGGGGAGCTCCCCCGACCTAAAGGGGGGCTCACTAAGTCCTTGACTTTACATATTAAGACCCCCTTTAGGAGGGGCTCTTAAGATACACGTGTGTGCGGGAGTATATAATGTAAATGAAGAGAAATAAAGAGAGTAATTATTGTATATCCAACAAACAATTTTTTTTGGTTTTTCAAAATGGCGCTGAATAAATAAATCAGACCAGTTGTAGCGCTGAATTATAAATCAGACCAGTTGTAACAGGTTACGAGAACATCTAATTTAAATCTTCATGGGAATTCGCTACATATGCCTAAGAAATTGGCCAATTATATTGATATTTTTATTAGAGAAATATCCGTCATAAATAATGACAGAAAAGGGTGGTTTATTTCAATTTTGTGTCGACATGGTCGAGGTCACGTGACATAAAAACAAAACAATCGCACACACCCGTCCAAAAAAGGCACTTTAAGAAAAATAAATACGTTTTTCCAGCTTAAAACCACACTGACGACTAAGTTATATTGGTCTACTGCCCAAATCTGAAGTATCAAAATGAATCACAAACTAGAACTAGCTCTATTTAGCTATAGTTGCGTGAAAATTTCGGGTGAGCGTTGGGTGAGCGACGTACATTCTGTACCCTAGCGGCCAATAAATAAACTACTTTCAGCCGTCTGCTCCGGTCTCGTTAGGGAGTTTTTCCCAAATGTACGCGATGATGACGTGCCCCATTAACAGGACGTGACATCTATTTTAAAATGCGTTTCCAAAGTGAATGCATGAGGACAATCCATTTCAGTGTCGTATATTACTGGAAACGCCCGATTCCCGTGAATAAGGACAATCACAATGTATTACATTACCAAAACAAAAATGTGTCGGAAGGAACTATATGGATGGTCCCATCGCACCCCCCCTCCAGCAGTATGACACAGAAGGGCTAGTTGACTGTCCACCCGGGGGGGTTTGGGGGGAGCTTCCCCCCCAACGCACTGGTAAAAACCTATGTCGACGGAGGGGGGTTTGGGGGGTGTCCCCCCATTGTAACAGCTGTAGTTGTTAGAGCTTGCACTTAACATATGCTCGTAGGGGGGTTCGGGGGAGCTCCCCCGACCTAAAGGGGGGCTCACTAAGTCCTTGACTTTACATATTAAGACCCCCTTTAGGAGGGGCTCTTAAGATACACGTGTGTGCGGGAGTATATAATGTAAATGAAGTGAAATAAAGAGAGTAAATATTGTATATCCAACAAACAATTTTTTTTGGTTTTTCAAAATGGCGCTGATAAATAAATCAGACCAGTTGTAGCGCTGAATTATAAATCAGACCAGTTGTAACAGGTTACGAGAACATCTAATTTAAATCTTCATGGGAATTCGCTACATATGCCTAAGAAATTGGCCAATTATATTGATATTTTTATTAGAGAAATATCCGTCCTAATAATGACAGAAAAGGGTGGTTTATTTCAATTTTGTGTCGACATGGTCGAGGTCACGTGACATAAAAACAAAACAATCGCACACACCCGTCCAAAAAAGGCACTTTAAGAAAAACAAATACGTTTTTCCTGCTTAAAACCACACTGACGACTAAGTTATATTGGTCTTCTGCCCAAATCTGAAGTATCAAAATGAATAACAAACTAGAACTAGGTCTATTTAGCAAAAGTTGCGTGAAAAATTCGGGTGAGCGACATTCTGCACCCTAGCGGCCAATAATTAAACTACTTTCAGCCGTCTGCTCCGGTCTCGTTAGGGAGTTTTTCCCAAATGTACGCGATGATGACGTGCCCCATTAACAGGACGTAACATCTATTTTAAAATGCGTTTCGAAAGTGAATGCATGAGGACAACCCATTTGTGTCGTATATCACTGGAAACGCCCGATTCCCGTGAATAAGGACAATCACAATGTATTACATTACCAAAACAAAAATGTGTCGGAAGGAACTATATGGATGGTCCCATCGCACCCCACCCCCCCTCCAGCAGTATGACACAGAAGGGCTAGTTGACTGTCCACCGGGGGGGGGGGGTTTGGGGGGAGCTTCCCCCCAACGCACTGGTAAAAACCTATGTCGACGGAGGGGGGTTTGGGGGGTGTCCCCCCATTGTAACAGCTGTAGTTGTTAGAGCTTGCACTTAACAATATGCTCGTAGGGGGGTTCGGGGGAGCTCCCCCGACCTAAAGGGGGGCTCACTAAGTCCTTGACTTTACATATTAAGACCCCCTTTAGGAGGGGCTCTTAAGATACACGTGTGTGCGGGAGTATATAATGTAAATGAAGTGAAATAAAGAGAGTAAATATTGTATATCCAACAAACAATTTTTTTTGGTTTTTCAAAATGGCGCTGAATAAATAAATCAGACCAGTTGTAGCGCTGAATTATAAATCAGACCAGTTGTAACAGGTTACGAGAACATCTAATTTAAATCTTCATGGGAATTCGCTACATATGCCTAAGAAATTGGCCAATTATATTGATATTGTTATTAGAGAAATATCCGTCCTAAATAATGACAGAAAAGGGTGGTTTATTTCAATTTTGTGGCGACATGGTCGAGGTCACGTGACATAAACAAAACAATCGCACACACCCGTCCAAAAAAGGCACTTTAAGAAAAACAAATACGTTTTTCCTGCTTAAAACCACACTGACGACTATGTTATTTTAGTCTACTACCCAAATCTGAAGTATCAAAATGAATTACAAACTAGAACTAGCTCTATTTAGCAAAAGTTGCGTGAAAAATTCGGGTGAGCGACATTCTGAACCCTAGCGGCCAATAATTAAACTACTTTCAGCCGTCTGCTCCGGTCTCGTTAGGGAGTTTTTCCCACATGTACGCGATGATGACGTGCCCCATTAACAGGACGTAACATCTATTTTAAAATGCGTTTCCAAAGTGAATGCATGAGGACAATCCATTTAAATGTCGTATATCACTGGAAACGCTCGATTCCCGTGAATAAGGACAATCACAATGTATTACATTACCAAAACAAAAATGTGTCGGAAGGAACTATATGGATGGTCCCATCGCACCCGCCCCCCTCCAGCAGTATGACACAGAAGGGCTAGTTGACTGTCCACCGGGGGGGGGGGGGGGTTGGGGGGAGCTTCCCCCAACGCACTGGTAAAAACCTATGTCGACGGAGGGGGGTTTGGGGGGTGTCCCCCCATTGTAATAGCTGTAGTTGTTAGAGCTGGCACTTAACATATGCTCGTAGGGGGGTTCGGGGGAGCTCCCCCGACCTAAAGGGGGGCTCACTA
This sequence comes from Lineus longissimus, assembly GCF_910592395.1. Classification (NCBI taxonomy): domain Eukaryota; kingdom Metazoa; phylum Nemertea; class Pilidiophora; order Heteronemertea; family Lineidae; genus Lineus; species Lineus longissimus. Next base: position 4,627,392 of record NC_088323.1, on the reverse strand, counting down.
AGTCCTTGACTTTACATATTAACTTTGCTCGTATAGTGGTGGGTGTCTCATAATCAGCTTGTTCAGGCTAGCCCGGAATCGAGTGGAAACAACTACAACAACGTTCATGGCTTCTAAGATGGCTTCCTGTATTTCATGATTTGACATTAAATTGATGTTGCATAAATCCGCTGTTTTATAGAATGTATTACCCCATCCTGAAACAGTGGGAGGCACCGATTTCCCGGTTAAAGTGTGTATGTGTAAGGGGAGGGGGTATGTCACAAAACATAATGTATCGCACCTCGGGATTATATAAAGAAGAATAAAACACAGGCTTCATTCTGTTGTTCTTGATTGTTCTTTGTTCTTTACACGTAATACACTCTGGCGTAACATGGACATCGCATACATCCACTCTTAGGTCTATTTGCCATTTAAATGATAAACTTATACCGCCCCTTCGTAATACATCTAGTATCACATTGTTAAACGCCCAGCACTTTCGTTTCAGTTTTGTTTGAGTGACCCACCCATAGGTTCAACACTAGCCACGCAGGGATGCTCCCTGACCCGTAATTATTTTATCACAGTAACATAACACCCTTTGTCAAACAGCGATATTTTAGATTAAACTATTGGAAAACCTTGAATTTCATAATATCATAGTATTTATAGTTAGCTGTAACGAAAATACTGGGCTCTTGATTTTGTAATTGAAATGAAACCTCGTGGCACCGTCCTGAAATCTAAATTTTCAAAACGTCATTTTGACGATGACATTTAGCTTACCTTTCAACCTTTCAATTTCATACAAGTACCTTCGTTCCAATGTTCACGGCGTCAACATGATTATTTACAAATCACAATAATGTATATATTGATGAAGGCCGACGTCCTGACCAAATGGTGGTGCCAATGGTGTATCTTCAAAAGACTGGCAGGCCATAACAGTATACTGGAAGCTGTATATTTAGCGCCTTCTGCTACATGGGCCTATTTTTCAAGGTCCGTGGCTAAATTGCAGTATAGGAACGAAGTCGGGATGGTAACGCCTAAGGCGCCACCTCATTGGTCAGAACCTGCCAAGGGAAGAAGACTTTGAAAATTGAATATTTTTCCAAGACATACAGCTAATCAACTACATACTTCCTCTACAGACTACTACTAGTACATCTACAGTCGTGTAGGCGATATTACACATAGAATTCAGTGAAAAATACTCATTTTTATTCAAAATATATCTAGTGGTCTATTCTAACGCCCAGATCTGAAAACATCCGCTGGGGATTTTATGACTTTACTTGGTGCTGTCATCTCTAAACATGCCCCCTAGCGGATCATTTAGAAAGCTAACTCTACGCCCTTGACATAGACACTCTACGTGTGCAAGCAGTCATCTATAGCAACATACATTATATAGTTATACTTTGGCTTGAATATAGATTCATCAGTTAATAGCAAAAATATAGATTTCAATCGCAGTTTGTTTTGTTCTAGTCTACAATAATGCTTTTTTTCTTGCTAGATCCTATTTGAAATTCTGTTGATACCTTTATGAAGCTGTGACCCCGATTTCCATGAAAAATGTCAACATTGGTACATGAAGTTCAGTTATATCTTGGAGGAATTATACTTGAGTATAATTCCTCCAAGGTTATATCAACAGCAAACATCTTTGGTTCTGTTGCGGCTATGTTGGGAACTGAAAAAACAATGTTTCCTGCGATTTCTAATGAGGGTATTCTGGTATTAAAATACGAGGCAAGCAACCTTCTAAATAAAAGAGTTGTCATTTTGTACAGGCAATGTGCATTGTTCTACGTTGTGGACACAATGTAGTTCCTCTACTTTTCAGAAGGTGACTCTACTGGTATGTTGAGGCGGGCAAATTTTCCCATATTGTCCTTTAAGGCAGGCTGTATCATTATTTAACTGTCTTGCTACATCTACATGTATCGCTGATTTGATATGCTCTATAACTATACAATCTCAAAAGCATCTCAAGTGCTTAGATATACAGTGCTTTTCAAACAGAAATAAACAAGTAGTTAAACGGTAACAAAATCACGAACACAACCACTGTTCTGAGTATATAAATGCCTGCTAGTATCAGCAGTTAAATAAACTCATTAAGGCTATCGAGAAATAACCATTCTCAAGTTGGGCTATTTCCCTTTGATATTCTCTGGACAAAAAAAAGTATTTACACCATCTGTCTGTAGAACTTTATCTCATGACATAGTATTGGGTGGTTTCGTGCCAAGTCCCAAAACAAATGATATATACAGTACTCCTAAATCTAACCGCATCTATGTTAATACATGTTCTGGCATTCCCAATCTAAAGTTTTAGGCGTTTTATAGTTTGTTCAAACTAAATACATAAAGCACCTCTCAATCATAAGGTGAACATCTCCACGTCCCTCTCTCAACGAGTATATATATTTGACTTCGGTCAAAAGGCACCAATGCCACAAAAGGCTATCGAAAGAGACAATCTATGCTTGTATCACTAGAGCATAACCTAGACATGCGACTGTACCCAACCATAACTGGTGGCATCATGATAAGAAGGAAGCACCGAAAGAACCAAAGGATCCGTTTTTCCCGATGAGGGAACCTACATGTAGTTCACCTCCTCAAAGATGATCGGTTGACAGATTGGGCATCCAGTCAGGCATCAACCCTTCGTCTCTAACAGGAATGTATACCATGGGTACTTTACAGGTCTTAAACATAGCTGTCAGAGAATTGTGCCATCTCGTAACATTTTTCAGTCAAACTTAGTAACAAAATGTAACATTCACAGTGTTTGCCGGACTGGTATCTTTGAATACTCTGGCCGATGCACCTCGTCGATCTGAATCAGGAATAGTCTTGACTTATCCAAACTCAAGAATAACAGAAGACTTGTTCAAATTTGTCGATTCATTTCTTTCCAGGTCAGAGTTCAAGTGAAGGCAGGTGTCGTCGTGTGCCGGGAGCTAGTGTTCAAGTACGCATGCGCAGTGGATAGTGTCGTGTTACCCGTCATGCAATATGGCATCTCCTCTCCATGACTGCAGGTTATCCCGTTGACGATGTCCAAGATCGTCATGACGACGCCAACGACCATGACGACGATCCCAAAGAGCGATATGAGGATACAGGGGATGTTCTTCAAGGAGAAGACTGCCTCTTGTTGGAGACGCATCACACAGAATGGTGGGATGATGAAGGCTAACGGTGCCGCCGCTAAGACACCCTGAAAAATAGAAATCAGAGGATTTAATATGGGTTTCGAGATTATGTCCCATCGTCAGACACTTTCCAACGCAGAATCATGCGTAATGACGAATCAGAAGCCCTCTACTTTATCATGGTCGCGGCCATGCTTTCTGTGCCGTAGACGCACGATAGACGTTATCTGATTGGCCAATACTAACCGAAAGTCCAGGTTAGCTGCTTCTCAAGAAAGTGCCGAATTGAACAAAATATGCATGAAAATCTGCTTACGTTGACTTGAAGAACAATGCCCAAACAATCGGTTGCCATGGAGATAATAACTGTCAATATGACGATAATCACGGTTTCTATGATGTGTCTTTTCAGAGGCTGAGGCTGGGTATTGGCAAAGATCGCATTTTCTATCACCTATAAGAAAGACAAGTGGCTGATATCACAGAATTTATGATGTAAAGAGGATATTGCTTTTGTAAGCACCTTTTAACAGTAAATCATCAACTCACAACACAATTTCTTACAACTACTGTATGAAAGGTACAAGTGATTCCGATGTACTCGCTAGATTGCAGGCCAAAATGAGTGGATTGGTCATGCCTGCGTTATGAACTAATTTCGATCCGGTGGATGGATGACCAAGAAACGTAACACGATACCTACCTCTCTGACTACGAAACATTCGATGGGATATGTTAACATGATGGTCAAAGCGAAGACAAATCTTACGACATTGACAAGGTCATCATTGGCACAGTAGTTCTCGAGCAGATCACCTAAGACAACGAAAAAGATTATTCGGTGCGGCCTAGCAAAGACAGCGTACTATTTCCACCACTCGGGGATGGAGAATCTTTCTAGCAGAAACATGACACGAAGATATCTCGAATCTGTTCGTTAGTTTTAGCTCCAGGTTCAATTTTTGTGAAGTAGGGAGTAATTTTAAAGCTGTTTGAATTATCTTCTTGACCGATTCAAAATGCGTGTACTCCCTTTGTGGTATCTCGGGTTGCTAGAGTTGCTACCGCAGACTCGTACATAGAAAGGTGTTGTGACTAGCGTCCCTAATCTCCCCAGTTTGTGGCCCTCTCCAAACAAGACGGTCACACGACAACAAACCCATTGCAGACTGGAACAGGAAAGGTGCCTATGTGGAGACCCTGCTTTTGGTTATGTCATTTGGCTTACCCTGCGTGAATCCAGTGAAGGTGGCGTAACCAGTGATACCGAAGATGAGAGTACAGACCATGGCAAAGATGACACTCAGATGGGTCACCATGCTCCAGCGTTCTTGGGTGTTGTTCTCTAACGAGTCGTAGATGAGGAAGGAGTTGTGATGGCACATGTAGGCTGCAAGAGACATTCGAGTTAAGTGCCTTGCACAAGGTTATAATACTAAACGGATCAATTTAAGTTACATGCTCGCAAAGAAACTCGGCAAGGCATTGTCAAATACGGATAAACATGTGGATTGAGGTACAGGCTGTCGAAGAAACTTGGTCATAGCATTTTTGCATGCCAATTGCGATGGACTCAGGTTACCTCCAAGGAATCTTTTGGCATCCTTTTCATACCGATTACCGGAGAAATTGATTTACAGTTAATGCGAAGCTCTTTGGTAGCAGAGGTCGAAGCAATGCCTAACAGCAAATCGATATGTCCTGTAACACGACCAGGTACTTGTCGATAGTAATAAACGTTGATGAGTGACCGACGGTCTACGCGAGAAACCTGCTGACCCCACAGATTGGAACCTAGCAGATGGCGACGTCTTCCAATGAGCAAGGGTCACGGTCACCGAAGAAGCGCTTGGAAATCTGAGATGACAGGTATACTTCTTACCGAATGCCATGATGCCTATAGACTGGGCAACTTGCGTATTGGCGAATTCCCATCCATCATCAGAAGTGGGACTGGAATAACAACGACAACATCAGATGCGATTTTTTTCTGATTCTTTGTTTTCTTTATCATAACCTAGGCTGGGGAGATAGATTAAAGATACGCTACTCATGTAGACAGCGGCCTGATGGTGACGAAGCACTGCGCGAGCAAAGACCATCTGATTACGATAACGTTAATTTTTGTGAGCTTAATTGTACACTACAATGTTAAGAACTACTTCAACTTTAAAACGTACATTGAAATTGTTGAGAGCAAGCGCAAAGAGGGAAAAAACCGACCACCTGGTTGTACAATGTCTTACATTCTCTCGGGAAACGGAACGATAAGTCGAATAATTGTTACAATGATTATCACAATATTTAACACAATCGAGGTAAAGGCGAGCTGAAACGACAAAAACATAGTAACGACATCATTTGAGCGTGTAAACATTTATCGGTTCTACAGAATTACGACAGTAAGGAAAACGACAACAACGATACAAACAGTCTGCAAAAGTTCAACCCGGGTAATTTATCGAGAAAAAAATTGACAAATCAATTAATGGGAGCTATTTGGCAGATATCAACTCAACAACCGGAAGGAGTTGCGTTGCTAAGCATCAAAGCACGCCATGTTCACAGGTAGACATGTCGAATAATTGAACTACTTCCGGTTGTCATTGATTTGCGGATCGTGAGAAAACAGAAACAGTAGGGATAAAGAGTGGTTCGGTGCTAAAAGTGGGAAGTGCAGTGGGGTTTATAGCGCAAATCCAAACGTCAGAGGGTTTGTGTTTACTGAAGTTTCGAAGAATTTCCGAACACGTCGTTTGCATTACAAATACAGGCCTGGTTCCACGAGAGCCGATTTTCCAGGTGCGCTCCCCACCTTGGCAAAATTAGACTTCGGCTGCCAACGCTTGTCTTGTGATTAAGCGTGGTTGGTGGAAATGGGCAGTAACGTCAAAAGACGCCGATCACGTTACAAGTATACCCACCGGAGTTTGCCGCCGCGGCCATTGTAGCGGGGAAAACGTTCGACTCTCACTGGCATCAGGCCTGTGTAAGCACCAAATTTAAACGAAATCACAAGTACAAAATATAATAAGTATACATTCAGTAACAAGTACATAACAAGTTCAAAATGTACATTAAATTGATGAAAGAGTGGTCTTAGCCTTACACTTTTGCCGCAAGATCAAAGCCTTTTCCGATGAGGACAAAGACAATGAACAGAGTGAATACAACCGAGATGAGTGATATCTGAAATTTAGAATTTAATTAGAAATTAGAATGATCATGATGATGATTACCCTCTAGTTTTAACAGCACGCGTATATGTACAGGAGTGTACAGGCGCTTCAGGATTTGTTCCTGCAAAATATCGCAGTCCAATAGACCAGCCAACCTCGACAATAGAACTTATCCGCAGACTGCGTACTACAATGAGGGTAGTTGTAAAACAAGAAACACAGAAACGAAACAGAAACACAGAAACGCAGAAACGAAACGCAGAAACGAAACGCAGAAACGAAAATCAAACGGGTTTTCATAAAAGTTGGAATCAAGCGGCACGCCGATACTTTCCTTGCCCAATCCGTTGTTATTGTCGTTTAAAAGTAAAATCTGAGGTTGGTGGGTTGCGGCCAGCCGGAATGCAATAGAGTTGTTGAGGGGATACATGGAGCAACTTGGGGGGGGGGGGGGGAGGGGGCGGCACGATATGGGTGAAGTCTTTTGAGGTGGTGGTGTAGTACTTTGGTAGGTTCGATTCGATTCCTACAGCATGTTATTTTAAATGAAGGTGCAGTGCAACATCTTGCCTTGTAGTGTTCAATTTACATGAAGTACCAGGATCATCCTACAAATCCCGTCTGATGCAGCACTAAATGCAAGGTACGGTACCAGTACATGGGTGAATCATTTCGACGTTATGTGAGACGTGAGAGACCAATTTTGGCGACTAGAATAGAGTAAAGTGGGGGGGGGGGGGCGGGGGGGCACTAGACTTGGACTTGGAGTAACTCAATCTTGCCTGCCCAGCTGCTGCCTTTAAATAGTCCCTTTAAATATCTGTTTATGTTAATGAGGTTGCAGTAGGGAAGTTCAGCCTAGTGTCGTGCACAGGCCATGGAATGTACAAAAGAACAGGACTCGCTACTCGAAGGACTATTTTCTATTTACGCCGTGTAGTACATACATGTTGTGTATTGGGGAGGTCAGTGTAAATAGAAAATAGTCCTTCGAATAGAGAGTCATGTTCTATTGTACATTCCTAGCAGGCCTATGGTCGTGTTCTGGTCATTGGTCATGCCGACTTACTGGCGGCTCATATCGATCATAAAGTCCTCATGCCCAACAGATGGTGGATCGGCATGGTCAGGGGCACGATCAAAATCTGCGCACACGTTGATGAGGCTAAAAGGGGTATTGGGAAATGAGCATTCCTCCTTCCATTCCGACTGAATACCAGTTTTAGTTACACCCGCGTTCGCGGCCACAACCATGGCAACAAGATGGAGTCTGCAGACCAGAATTCGCCACAAGACTGGTTTCTGCGTTTCGTTTCTGTGTTTCTGTGTTTCTGTTTCGTTTCTGTGTTTCTTGTTTTACAACTACCCCTACAATGATACATTACGCAAGCAAAAGCAACCAAGACAAGCAGAAACCGAAATCGATTTCCTTTCTGCAAAGCAAAATACTGCCACTTTCATCAATATTTCACCTCGTTGTTCTGTAGCAAAAGTTTAGCATCCAACTAACGAGTTTATGTTATTTATCAAGTGGTTTTGACGATATTTTACTAGTTGGAGTGTTTATACTGACATCGCAGAATATTTCCTCGATACTCGAGTGACAGGTAACAAATAAAAATAACGAGTTGTTAACCCTTTTAAGTCTTGAAAACGTTTAAAAGCGCTAAAAAGCCCGAGAAAATATTCCCCTTCTAAAAGACCTGACGTTTTTGAGTTTTTTGGCCAACACTTATATGGTGATGCATATTTGTTCTGGTCGAAAGACCTTCAAAGGTTTTAGAAACGTTCAAAAGGCCTGCAATAGGAGGTTGGAGACTCTAGTCGTAAAGCAGACACTAAAGTAAGTAAGGTATTAAAAAAGCGCAATTGTTTAGAACCCTTTTTGCACATTACTGAAGGAGGAATCTCTAGTGTCTTCCCATACGCGCTGGCGTTTCCATGACAACATGTAACACTAGTAAAACTGGCTGGACCTGATAACTGATCAAATATCCTACATGTCATTAGATTTTCTCGCAGTTTCTGACATTCTGTCAGTGCCTCCGGAATCATATTGTCTTTCGTTCTCAGGAAATTCGGGCGAATGATGGTCCCTTGATCGAGTTATTGAGCTCGAGGGTACAAGGGTTACCTTGAGCTGGTCATATCCCCTCAATGAAATATCTTATTTGTATATGACATTATGTTGGTTCCTGTTACTTATTGAATCCCCGGGTCTTCCACCCGGGAGGAACGAGGAGGAAGCTCCTGGGGCGAGTTATTATCGTTGCACTGCCACGCTCGCACAATCATCGAGGGTAACCACGTCATTTCATATTCGCGATAATTATATACCCATCCTGGTACCATTGGTTTTCAATATACCCCGCCTCTCTTTATTGACGTAGGAGTATCAAAAACCTGAATCTGAGGATGAACTTCACCATACCACGAAACATATACGAGCTCACCGATGCCATAGTGATATTCATTACGCCTTGTGCTCGTGTACATGGCTTACATGCATCACTGCATCCTGCGATGTGTGGAAGGATATGTAGTCTCTTTTAACGGCCTTTATATATTCGCTCGTGCATTTCAATTCAAATGATAGGTTGATGTTATCATAGTGATAGCACTGGCGATAAAAAACTGACTGGCTCTACAATGCTATTTTCAAAACTATTTAATCATCCTGGATGATCTTCCAGGCTCAATGTTTTCGAAGCTTATAAAAAAATATGATATAAATGTGATCCACGTGGGCTCTTAATCGCGGACAATTGGCCACGTTCCAGTGACACTCACCTTACTTAATCTTGATATATTTCTGTACAGTGACAGAGGAAGAGTTACAACGATCGTACATACAGCTATGATAAACTGTCGGTTGCCCAGGATGGACCAGCGGATCGATTCTGGAACAGAAATAATCACCCAATTACGAATTGGGAATAAGAAAATGCCACCACATTAGTTGTGGATATCAGACGGAAAGGTCTTCAACATGTGCACTTCAGTGTAATGAGCTATCAAGTAACAAACATGACATTTTTCTATTGTAATGATGGGACTTACCTCCGCCTATTCTGATAACAATCTTGGTTATTGTGTCACCAATAATAACATTATAACTTATCATAGCTGAAAAAGAGAATTTGGGGAAATAAGTATAAACTTTAAAAAGAAAGTGTCTATTACAGAATACTTATTCTCCAGTAATGACACAGAGATGCTAAGTTATCTATGAACGTATTCGTTGTCTGCTGCGTTTTCGATTGCATTTTTTATTCTTTTCCTAGCTGTTGTTGGTATTGGAAGAAACCCACGATCCCACCCTGAAAGAACGTGACCATGGTGACCGCCAAAACCGGAAGCTATGTATCTTTAACTTCTGGTACTTGGAAGATCTCGGAGTGTTGCTTCATTGGATGGTAATTGAGACGGCAGCTGTCATAACCGATTGAGCCTTTCCCATCATGTACGGCCGATGAATACGATTTCAAATCTTAAAAGTGGCCACGCCGTGATGTTGCCTGAATTCTTAAGTATGTATAGATGATATGTACATGACCTGCATGCTAATAAGGATGGAATGAAAGTTACAAAAAATAATCCCCATTCATCATCCTTATCGTTACAAGAAGCAATATCGTCGTGAGCTGATACCCAGAACCTCCCCTAAATTAAATATTGTCGTCATAATTGTAACAATTTCCTTTCAACTCTTCTCACCTATAAATGGATAGAGGCCTTGCATGAATGTCAGTGCATAAAAACCAGGCCGACCGAATGCTGCTCTCACCAAATCCTGAAACGAAAACGAAGGTTTTCTCTTGGTGGCCATTTGTTTTGGACAAGCTACTACATATCAAGAAAAACATATTCAGATTCGGATTCCAAATTCATATCTACATCTACATGAAAATTCTTTCTTTCCGATGTTTTCTTTCAAATGGTGTCTCACCTGATATGTATTCGTATTTGATAAATTTCCACCGTGAATTAACAACACAACGGAATAATCTGAAAGAAAATTTAATATCATAATGATAAGATTAAGAAATGAAGGTGCAACTCAGTCGCCTACGTTACCGTAAGCGAAATATCTCCAGAATATAATTTCTTCACCACTTAGTTGTATTAAATATTCACCTGCAAGGTGATGTCTGCAGTTTCAGTTGAGGCGCAATATGTCTTCGTGTGATAATAGCAACGACAAGTAAATCCAACAATGGCTTACCTGCTACAATAGTAACTCAGTATTACAATGAGCATTAAACCCTGTAACGTCTTACCTGTTATAACAGCTACTAGTACAATACGTATTAATCATGTAGTGTCTTGTCTTACCTGTTATAGCAGATACTAGTACAATATCAGTTTTGATCATGTAGTGTCTTACCTGTTATAACAGATACTAGTACAATATCAGTTTTGATCATGTAGTGTCTTGTTTTACCTGTTATAACAGATACTAGTACAATATCAGTTTTGATCATGTAGTGTCTTACCTGTTATAACAGATACTAGTACAATATTCGTTTTGATCATGTAGTGTCTTACCTGTTATAACAGATACTAGTACAATATCAGTTTTGATCATGTAGTGTCTTACCTGTTATAACAGATACTAGTACAATATCAGTTTTGATCATGTAGTGTCTTACCTGTTATAACAGATACTAGTACAATATCAGTTTTGATCATGTAGTGTCTTGTCTTACCTGTTATAACAGATACTAGTACAATATCAGTTTTGACCATGTAGTGTCTTGTCTTACCTGTTATAACAGATACTAGTACAATATCAGTTTTGACCATGTAGTGTCTTACCTGTTATAACAGATACTAGTACAATATCAGTTTTGATCATGTGGTGTCTTGTCTTACCTGTTATAACAGCTACTAGTACAATATCAGTTTTGATCATGTAGTGTCTTGTCTTACCTATTATAACAGATACTAGTACAATATCAGTTTTGATCATGTAGTGTCTTACCTGTTATAACAGATACTAGTACAATATCAGTTTTGATCATGTAGTGTCTTACCTGTTATAACAGATACTAGTACAATATCAGTTTTGATCATGTAGTGTCTTACCTGTTATAACAGATACTAGTACAATATCAGTTTTGATCATGTAGTGTCTTACCTGTTATAACAGATACTAGTACAATATCAGTTTTGATCATGTAGTGTCTTGTCTTACCTGTTATAACAGATACTAGTACAATATCAGTTTTGACCATGTAGTGTCTTACCTGTTATAACAGCTACTAGTACAATGAGTATTAATCCTAGCCCAAAACCCGCTTGTCGGAGGGCAAAGGGGATACCTAAAGGGAAAAAGGGACGTATAAACCAGTTGCCAGGCCGTGTAACTTACTCTCCACAATCTTTTTTGTGCTGAATTCCAAAGCACATTGGTCTCAATGTTTCATCGATATATGAAAATTTCAGTACTTGCGTGGGTCAACACGAACCATGCCATACTTGTTAATGTAATTGGCAAACAGCTTTCGTAGGTATCACCTCTGCTAGATTGGGAGTAAATAATGTACAGCCATCTCCAATTACGCATGCAAATGAAGACGCGTGTCCATGAGATATTTATGCTGTGTCAGCAGTGATCGAGCTGTCACCAATGGAGAAACAGTTTGATATGATTCCGTGCTGTCGATAAAGTAATGCAAGCGTTCATTCTGGCTAACAATTCGGTATTTATTAGTTGGAAAATCTGTCCGAAACGCATGTATGATCTTACCTATAATACCGGAGCCGATAATTGAATTGATGAAGTTAAAACTAGCCATCGGAATGTTTGATTTGTCCTTCTTTTCGAAGTCCCCATCTCCAACAAGTTGGTATGTGTCATTGGATATGTCTGGAGTCGTACACGGCGTTTCACCCGGTGACTGCAAAGAGACAACGAGATACAGGATAAATAACACACAAGGAAATTTCAAATGGAATTGACATTACCCCTTGATGAAGAGAATGTCCTGCTAAGATGGTGTACGCAGCGAAGAGGTTCCACCGCATTGTTTCTAAAAACGATATTGGTCAAGTCAATTTCTCCGTCTTGGTTTTTCACTCAACGGTGTTCTAAAAAAATGACTTTTCACCAACGAACACCTGCCTTGTAATCTGTAGTGTTAAAAATGGTTTTATCTCAGTTTGCAAAAGCAATTTAGCAAGTAAAGGAGGTGGAAAACGTAAGACGACACCTTGCGCGTGCAGGTCGCCTAATTGTTCATGTTTTGTGCATAGAATGCAGAAATTAGCCCTTATGACTGATGAAGGCCGATCGATTACCACAAACTCTGCTTTTGAAAACCAATTTGCTCACATATTAATTTCCGCTCACCGAGTGCCATTAAGAGCCACCTCCTCCTCTTCTATACTTCAGTTTCACCCACGCACTCCACCCCCACCAAATTCCCTTCGCGTTTGGATAAACATTATATCAGATAGATATCTGGCAGAAAACAAACACCAATTTGTCCGAATACGAATTTTGCGCAGAAGCCGCCACTCTTGGATGAAAAAAGGCTCGCTTAGTAGCTGATAAATACCTCGTAATTCTCACACGGAAAATTGATGGAGGTGTTACACGAACTAGCCAATTAGAGTCCCTCGGCGGATCATCTATTAGAGCGATTAATGGATGTGACATATCAATTAGAGGAACTGACTTCAAAGGCATATAGCTATCCAAATCGATGCATCCGCGCTAATATGCAGAAAAAGCCAGAATTCGCCGAACTTTAAAGTTATGGCATCAATAGTAAAATGGATTTCTAAACTTTGTGTGGATCTATTGCCGATTGTAATTGCTTGAGTTTATCCACGGAAGTACCTTAGTCGATCGAATACTTTGGCAGATTTTCATACTTTGTTAGTACTGTATATAGTTCCATTCTTTGTATTGATTTCTACACGTATCAATGACTTTTGAGCAGACCAAATATTCCATTGCCGATTGTAATCGCTTGCTTTTACCTAAAGAAGTACCGTTACCGAATAAATAACCTGTTTCAGTCATTTCTCCGCTGACTGGTGAAAATTGATTCTGGCTAAAGAGCCTAAAGTACAAGCGCGCCATCGACCCGCCCATAGATGTGAGAGAAAGGGAGCTCATGTTTTCTTGCTAGCTTTGTTGATCAGATGTCGGAAATTAGCACTAGTCTGTCAGATCGATGATGGTTCCTAGGACTGCTTTAGCGTGTGAAAACTGATCTTTTACAATTATGTTCGGGAGTCATGTTTGAAGTTATAGCGACGTTTCGATCATACACGGTTAAGGTGACGGGTATGGCAAGCCGTTTGTCCAATATTTGATAAAAAAACTAGTTATATGCTTAAAAATGCGGGACAGGATTTCGACTTTGATTTCATACTTTGCACATCAGCGCCATATAACAATCTGGCTTACAATTACCCTTCAATAACCCGTACAAAGCAAGCTATAGCATAAATCTCTATCAATCTATTTTCTACAAAAACTTAATACTAGTAATGCATTCACCAGCGCCCTTTCAAAAGCGAAAGTTCAGAATACCTTTCCTAATGTCGCCCGAAAAACAAGCAGTAAAATACCTTAGATTTTGTTTCATTCTTTTCCTCCTGTGAAAACATCAAGAGAACATAAGAAAGTAATTACAGCTTTTATAATGATAAATTTTCATGCATGTACATGTACTTGAATTGAGATGTCAGAGCTTGTTGATGGACTAAGCTTCACTGCCCTTGTCTGAACCAGATGTCTAGACTTAAACGTTTGAACTTCAATTAAATCTAGATAAATTGACTTTGGGTGAAAAAAAAGTTCAAGAGAATAAATAATGTCAGCTGGCGTTCTATCGAATCTTACACAAACGACTTGCTCATGTACAGTTCACGTACTTCGATCTCAAATCAAGTTTCAGTAAATTGGATTGGCGTGAAATAAGGTCGAGGAGAAATTCAAATTAGGAAATACCGGGTGCCGTGCCATAGCCTGCGAATGTCTAATCATATAAACTTGTTTGATAGATAGAAAGACAAGAAATACATGGAGGCTGCGTGTTGGAAATTTGAAATCTGGAGAGGCAGCTTGTTACATCAGATAGATAAATATGGCTTAATATCAAATACGGTGTATAGAGTCATGTTAGTAAGAATTAGAAATGTGTTTTGCATATTCAGAAGCCATACCAAAAAAAGCTCCGGGTGGAGAAGGACATTTAGATAGAGATCGCCAAGACCGAGAAAGAAACAGTGCCAAGCAAAATATCATAGTGTAGCAGCAAAATGCATAAATATGATAAAATTACCAGTTGTAGGTCAGCCGGCGGCGGCTGTGGCTGAGCTTTCTGGAAGTGGGGCTGTGCTCCCTGCAAAGCAAAGGATATTGAAATAAATATTTTATGAGGGGAATGGCGATTGGTTATTCTGACCAGTGCGTTGTGATTTTGACCAATCAGGACGGTCGTTATACATGTATACAATGCCCGTCGTCCACAATCTCGAATATGGCGTCGAACTTGATCCAGATATGGTTTGAATACTGTGATGTAGTTTCCTAACTAAAAAAGAAGCTAAATTTGGAATATAATATAGCATAGGTATATTGTAACAACCTGAATCTACTAAATTCTTGTAAGAATCTGCAACCAGTATTCCATCCACAATTTGGAAATCATATTAAAGAAAGTGATTCAGGTCCTCGCAATACAATTCTTACCGGAATTCAAAATTCAATCTAAATGTTTATCAATGAGTCTGGAAAGCAAGCACCTGTCGATTTCAATCGCGTTAATATCATGTGTCTATTGTCATGATGCCCAGGAGATATGATGAAGCAAACAGTCCAATACCCATGGTTATTACTTCGATATGTGACAATAGGACTGACGCTTATTGTATTATGGGGTCACCTGATTTCATTAGTAGGACGATGACGAGGGAAACTATAGGAAGGAGCTAGGATGTTCAATTGGTGGTATCCAGGTGACTGATCTGTACAGCGATAAAATTATTGACGCCGCTGTACTCTATGCACTCATGCACTGGCACAATTATTGACGACTTTGAAACCTGCCAATCGTCTCCCTTGAAAGAGCAGATATAAGGCAGGGGTTTCGTAACCGGGGTTTCGTATGACTTTGTTTTGAATCATTTCCTTAAATAGACTCCGACCTATCGCTAAGGCCCTTGACACACTCGTCTAAACGATACACTAATGCAAGTTGGCTCTCTGTACCATCTTTTAGTTCCGAGTTTCCACAAAATGGTATGCTGCACCATTACATTGATGGTAATCAACTAGGCGTTATGGCTCCATTTAATCATTCATTGACTGGTCCTAACAAAACAAAGATGAAGAATGACGGGAAACCTGTTAATATTCATAGGGTGGTATCTCATTCTATTCTCTTAGGGGACACGCTGCGGGATGCCATTACGGCCCAATACTGAACTTTTGAATGACTCGAGTGGGGATATAGAGTCATCACTATGCAGCTCGCTCTGGTTCTCTTTTGGAGACTGAGTGTGTTAGCAGCAGTATACACTGCTGGCGTTCGTGGTTATCCTTTGATACATAACGTGATTTTTATGTTAGCTCGATTTCGAACAAAGGACGATCTTGAAGGAAGAATTAAACCGAATCGTGGTCAAGGGGGCTATTTGCTATTTAGTTCCTCCATCCTAAGCCAAGTTGCTCAATGGAAGCAATGCCCAAAGTTTCTCATTGCAGTTTGCGTTAACGCCTCCAGCGAATTAACCGCTTTTATTACAAAACAAACCCAGGGCTGCGATCAGCAATGTGTAATTATTTCCGAGATTATTCCGAGCGCACAGACAAATTGGTTTCGAGATGCCAGCGCCTGAAGCCATGATTAAATTTGTTGTGAAAATAATGGAGTGCACGCAACGATTTGTGACGATTAATTGGCAAAAATAAGCGCATCAGGCATGCTAGCTGTCACGTTTGCGGGCGTTACCATGCAGGGGATGCCAATGAGCAGACAGTCAATGGCCGTACTGGAAATCAAGGAGTTTTTAACGTCTTTGGGAAAATCTAGTCTACTTTCGACTCATTCAAGTTTCGGAAACAAAAGAAAAGTATTCGGCATGGGGAATTTGGCCTGAATTGATTGTCAAAATTGGTTGCTGAAAATACACGTACCCTGACGAGCCGGTATGGAAAAATTGGAAAACGATAGTACATACCAACCCTGGTGACCTTCTGGTGGCAAGGTGACCTGATATGATCCCAATAAACTGCTGGTGACATGCAGGCTTGCCAAAAGAAAATCGATGAGGCTTGTCTAGCCCACCTGGGCTCCGCCAAGCCTCGTTGATCAAGCATCATAATTGGTGTTTCAGATGTGTTCAGCGAAAGTTTGTTTTAGTTTCTCCTGGTGTAAGTCTAAATAGGCGCATGATTTTGATAATTTTCGCCAATGCCAATTTTGGGACACTTTTTCCAGAGGTATATTTTCTACTTCTTCACCGGCATTGGATGTACACCCTAAAGCACCCTCGGCTATAAATTCCCCTCTCATGCTCTAACGTCCACACCGACAGCTGCCTTTGAACAGCTCAGATGAAACCTCCCAGCATGTCAGCGTATAGTTCATGCTCGATTGCTGTTCAATATTGCGCATAATAGAAGAAGCTTACTTTCTCATTACGGTTTTACGAGCAAGTCCTGTAACCAAGCTCCCATATCTAAACTTAATCTAATACGGTCGATGATGCGAATATTCAGTCTTGACAGGAAAAAATGGGAACCATTCCCTCGAGACCGGATAACCGGAAAACCGTCCTCAAAATATATATCGGTATTTTTAGTGGGACCATCGGGACCTCCATACAAACTACATCTTTGGAGGTTTCTTAATGCAGCAAGCGTTGCCATGGTAACTGGTTATTTATTGTCAGATTTAGCTGCTTCTTGCGAGCCGAGTTGGGCCGTGTAGCGGAACTCTTGAATTCTCTCGTATACTGTATACGCACATGAAGGCAGTGCACATGTACCATGTGCATGCAGTCTGAAGGAATTTGTGCATGATCCAACGCCAACCGTCTTCACTGTTTTACAACATACATTCCAATAAGTAAAGCACCAGGCTTTGATATAACCTGTTTGCATCTTCGGACACATCCTTCAATCATTTAACCGACCACCAAGGTTGTAAACCCTGCGTTTAAAAGGAGAACTATGAACGGCCGCTGACAAGATTCAGTCCTTGCGCTGGATACCTTCGGTCTTTTACCGCTATAATGGACGTAGAGCAGCAATATATCTTCTGAGAAGCAAGGTTTATAATCTCCCGGCCGACAATTTACCAATGCAGAATAACAATGACTTTGGGAACATCTGCAGCCAAACAACCCTGTCAGCGACTTCTCTTTCCAACTTTCATTATAATGCACTGCACACACTGTACAAATTGCAACATGTGCCCATCTGCATCAAATTGTCATGACGGCCATCAAAACGGAAATTGATAGTCGCCATGTTTTTCCTGTATTGGACAGGCGGCACGGAAAGCAAACAGTCCACTAATGGCAAGGCAAGCATCAAAAAGTTCGACTGAAGCACTGGACCACTACACTGCTGAGTGAGCACTGCACAGTGTTCACATTTGTATGTCACTTCGTTTATTCGTACATTATTGGTCTGTTCGACGAGGTTTTTAAATAATGATATCTTATAATTGTGGCTGATTTAATGCATATTGGCATCGGTGACAGTTACAAGCGTTCCAATTTCTGCTTTTGCATATTTGTATCAGCAGCTGCATTATACCCGGCCATCTATCATCTTTAGGATACGGCAAACAATCCAACGACCTATCTCATGCGACATCATTTTACAAAATGGCATGATGCTACTGAATGTAAAAAAGTCCTTAATCCGTATCACGTTTGCCATCTTTTTGCACAATGCTACGGAAAACATCCATCAAGATGGCAGCTTGTTTTTAACTGGGGACGAGTTTCGCGTGTTGTGCTCTGCATTGATGAGAGAAAAGACACTATATTTATTGCCCTGGTTGAGGCCGGAGAGCATAGATACGCGCTGGACGCAAGGGCCCAACGCGCCGCGTAGCGGCAAAAAAGCGAAGCTGGCGAAACATTTATGACGGGTCACCGTCACTTATTATTGGACTTATAGCGCATTTACGGGGTTGCAACTATTTTGCTTTATAGTGTCACCAGGAAAGAAAAGCATGCGACCTAACGCCGATCTATATGTATAAAGTGATAATTGGAAGGTATATAGTAGGAAATATCAATAAAATAATCATTCCATGTCGTCTTTTGAGGGCATTTTTGATTGTAAAAAATATATGTGTACGTCACCGGAGTCTCTGCAATGATCATTTTATCACAGCAGTCTCGCGCAAGTAGAAGTTCTTTACCTATTAGTTCTTCACTTATTAGTCTGGCGTAAAGCCAGACGTTTTCCATTACGATTTCACTACGATGTTTGACCAGAAGGAGCAGTGCGCGAGATATGCTAATGAGCAGACTTCCCTCGCTTGAGTTTCGGAAGAATGTTCCATATCGCGCTAAGCTGACCACTGCTGACCATGACAGGCGTGCATTGGACTGGTACAGGTTGGAACTGAACATTGAATATGCTGGTGGTGACGCTTTCTGAACAAATTAAACGTATTAGATATATAGTATTCATCACATTGCATGAACAATCTTAACCACCAAGGTTTTGCATCATAGCCATGAATCAACACACTAAAAAAACTTAACTAACCGGAGACCAAAAACGCCAAAAATATCATAAAACTCGCTCCTAACAGGATTCGAACCCACAACAGAGTTCGCTACCCTGTCCCGTCAGTCCGGCATGCTGTGATCTGGGCTAAAGTTGCTCTTGCCAGAAGTGTGAGGTTTGCTCCGTGTAATACCGGTCGTCCGATGTCTGTTGTTACCGATTCTTGTCAGTCCTTACCCAGAGGTTTGATTTTAGTGTCGTCATTACAGAAGATTCCCTCTGCAGGTAAGACAAAGAAAGTGTCAGTTGTGCTCCAAAATATCACATCTCAACCCATTTCTATTGCGGGGCATCCTGAGGAAATCTGGGGTTAAAGCCGAACATTAACCCCTGATTTCCTCAGGATGATTGCGGGGAGATATGTGACAGAGGCCAACTAGTAGATATAAGACCGGCGCATCATTACATATCTTGTTATAAGGATGTCTTCAAGTCTTTTGCAATCTACTATAAGTACTTGAAATATCGCTCTATATAGTTATGTCAGGTGAAGTGCTTGATGAGTACGCTCAGAAACACTTCATATTATACACTCAAATATAATATCACACTGTAGACAAAGGCAAGTGACTATTGTGGGAGTTCTGGCATCTGGAAGACGGAGAAAAAAGGAAAAAATATTGCTTGGCTAGGAGGTGCAAGCCACTGGTAGTAATCTGGCTTTGTATGGTAGGACAAACCGTGTCGCTCTGTCGCCATACATGGAGGCGTCACTGGGTGGGTTGAAGTAAAGAAGCCTTGCTTGAACAAATGATCGGTTCTGAGAAAGTGGAAGCAATGCTCAAGCAAATGGGAGATACGATGGTGAGAAACCGGTTGAAGCAATGCCGCCTTGCTCAAGCAAATGGAAGATACGGTGGTGAGAAGCCGGTGGAAGCAATGCCGCCTTGCTCAAGCAAATGGAAGATACGGTGGTGAGAAGCCGGTGGAAGCAATGCCGCCTGGCCCTAGCAAATGGAAGATACGGTGGTGAGAAGCCGGTGGAAGCAATGCCGCCTTGCTCAAGCAGATGGAAGATACAGTTCTCAGATCAGTAGATGGAAACATCAAGCAAATATGCGATTTTAAACCTACGATGAGCACTTTGTGTTCTGCTGTATCCAATCGCCATACACGGCCAAAAGTGATGCTGCAGGTCTAGAACCTGTCGGGTTACAAAATTGCATTAGCAATATATGACTGGGGATGCAGTAATGAAGTGAGCCATTGATTATATCTAATTAATAATTAACACACTGGTATATTATCTCAAAAGCGTTTCATGTAATGCTACCGAGGTTATTGATCCGTGTTAGGCGATCCTGCTGCTTGCGGGTTGCTGTATTATAAGACCCCCTTTAGGAGGGGCTCTTAAGATACACGTGTGTGCGGGAGTATATAATGTAAATGAAGTGAAATAAAGAGAGTAAATATTGTATATCCTACAAACAATTTTTTTTGGTATTTTTCTGAATTAACTCCGTTGAGTTTACCGATTTCTCCGCGATCTTCCGGTGGTGGTTGCTATCCCATTGCTTGAAATTAATTTAAATTAATTTAAATCTTCATGGGAATTCGCTACATCATATGCCTAAGAAATTGGCCAATTATATTAATATTTTTATCAGAGAAATATCCGTCCTAAATAATGACAGAAAAGGGTGGTTTATTTCAATTTTGTGTCGACATGATCGAGGTCACGTGACATAAAAACAAAACAATCGCACACACCCGTCCAAAAAAGGCACTTTAAGAAAAACAAATACGTTTTTCCAGCTTAAAACCACACTGACGACTAAGTTATATTGGTCTACTGCCCAAATCTGAAGTATCAAATTGAATCACAAACTAGAACTAGCTCTATTTAGCTATAGTTGCGTGAAAAATTCGGGTGAGCGACGTACATTCTGTACCCTAGCGGCCAATAAATAAACTACTTTCAGCCGTCTGCTCCGGTCTCGTTAGGGAGTTTTTCCCAAATGTACGCGATGATGACGTGCCCAATTAACAGGACGTAACATCTATTTTAAAATGCGTTTCGAAAGTGAATGCATGAGGACAACCCATTTGTGTCGTATATCACTGGAAACGCCCGATTCCCGTGAATAAGGTCAATCACAATGTATTACATTACCAAAACAAAAATGTGTCGGAAGGAACTATATGGATGGTCCCATCGCACCCCCCCCTCCAGCAGTATGACACAGAAGGGCTAGTTGACTGTCCACCGGGGGGGTTTGGGGGGAGCTTCCCCCCAACGCACTGGTAAAAACCTATGTCGACGGAGGGGGGTTTGGGGGGTGTCCCCCCATTGTAACAGCTGTAGTTGTTAGAGCTTGCACTTAACATATGCTCGTAGGGGGGTTCGGGGGAGCTCCCCGACCTAAAGGGGGGCTCACTAAGTTCTTGACTTTACATATTATGTGATATTGTATGCTACATAACTGAATTATGCCATCGCTATGTGTTGGACACAGTCATTGTTCGTCTCATCTGTCATTTTGTGTGGCAGCTGGCCAACCCTTCGTTCTGCGCACGATGTCACAGGTCATGAGTTTGGACAATTTACAGGTGATGGCTTTCTCACTCATATCGCCATGTCATGGGGCAGAAATTTTGCAAATTACCATCGGTCATCTCTTTCCAAAAGCAAGTTTACAAGAACGCATTGTAATTTGTTTGTAACCATAGGGATAGGTGGATGAATAATCTGACAAGGGGGAAAATGATGACGTGCTTTTTGAAATATGTGTTAATCAATTGATGAATATTGGTGAGCCACAGTGATCTCTCTATATCATTTGTAGTTTGTATGCCATGGTTTTCTCTTATATATTAGTAGGCTGTACTAGTACTGTAAATTCATTTGTCATCTGTAGTTTGAAATGCACGACCCGTAATGCACCCCTGCACTATAATTGTAGCAATGTGTACGAATAAACATTATGTATATACATGTATGTATTTAAAACGAACATTTCACATATGTGATTGCTCATTTGAAAGACCACCCTTCAAACGAGAGCTCGTCCCATCTGATCCAGTCGTGAAATAAACGCATTTTGAATTATTGTACTTTAAGAGAAAGAAATGCTTGAACAGAAAGTGTCATATGTGGTCTTGAGCCATTCTTATTTGAATGTCAATCGATGACCTTTGGGAAATCTTGAAGAAAATCGACGTGTAAAAGTTAAGGCTGACAGCAAGTGGGTGGATGCTGCTGCTTGAAACCGGGAGGTTACGTGAAGGCTCTCTCCTTATAATGGAGGCAATACGGTGAGGCGTCAAACGGATTGGAGGAAAGTGATACGAGACATGATATCAAAATGTTGTGCTAAATAGTCGATTATATTTCGAAAGAGTGGGAGCAGCAACGAAATTAGATACTTTCCATTACGATATTTTTGTACAAATCTCTTTATCATTGACATCTTGTTGCCAATTCCATCACTTTTATTGTGGTTTTCATTCTAGTTTCTTTATCACTCCACAAGATTTCCAACACTTTCCAATATGTTATTAGCTATATTTAGTGATTAAGGAGCCCACGTGCAAGAAGAGGACGTGACGATTCAGAAATCAATGCAGACAGCATGCACTTTCCAGCTACCAGCTGCCACTTGTGATCCCACGTGCATATTGTCAGTCACTTGCAGACGACCCATGTCGTGTATACATTCCCCCTTATACATCTATAGTCCCTGTATAGTCTCCTTTGAATACAGAATGTCACTGTGTAAAGGTAGGAATGCTTTTGGACTTCGGCTTGAATTTTAAAGAAAACTTGCTGTCAGCAGGGCCAACATTGGTGACAAAAGCATTGAAGTCAAAATATAAGCGACGAGCAACCTATTGGTCACTGATCAACTCCATTTACGCTGGCCTGTTTTGCTCCCATGTTCTAATTGATAGGCATCATTAGCGGCTCATAAATGTGATTAAGCCGCTTATCAAATCGCGTGGGTATAATGCACCATCTTGTGGCCATCGATCTGGTAATATTCTGCGATTTGGATCGATCAGATACATGTTAATGCCAATGCATTAAGATCATCTGTAAGACAAGCTGTGACTGACCGCAGTAAACAATAACCATCAGGATTCAATTGTTCTGACAGACGAAATGGGTTTTGTCATAATATGTCCAATCATATGTCAAACCACTTTATATTGATTGATCTGTGAGAAATATTGTATTCTGCACCACTCTCCTGTTGTATGTTGTGTTTATACCTATTTGCACTATGCACTAGTTTATTGTATTTTCAACCGATATAAATGTATTTTTATAAGGTACAATAAACTTAATTTGATTTGATTTGTCAAATCATATGTATAGAAGTCCATATGTATAGAAGTCCGTGATATGAGTGAATTCCGGATATTTTGTTATTTTTTATTGAAAGATCAATCAGATATTATTCATGACAATCCATCTATTATGATTTAATCTGCAGCTCCAGCTTTCACCAGAGCTCTATAAAGGTTATCAAGTAATAACCATTATTGACTCGTCTGCGCATTCTGTTGAACATGACCACTCCCGGTTTCATAAAGCAACATGGTGCGGCCGCTGGTCTTGATGAAGACTTAATGGAAACTGCGATAGACTGAGGACATTGTCGACTGAGGACATTCCTCACACTTTTGATGGTATGAACCATCATCATGTTGCAGTCAGATAGCATGATGTGCATGTAGTTCCCGCGATAGTTATAAAGATATGTCGCCACGCTTTCTTTCTTATCCTAAATAAATGCATCAACAATTTATTCTATATGATAGACAAGCTTTCTTGCAAGATATCATATGCCAGTCATCTTTTTCATGTACGTCAATCTAGTTCCTAAATATGTATCCTTATAATTGCCTAACGGACAGATATGAGTGAGTAGATCTTTCTTCCTGAATCTTCTCCATATAGCTCCCCTGCCAAGCTATTCGAGCTTACCTCAGTAAGTGACGTAGGGCCAGGGGCCAATAGCTGAGAAAAGGAAGAAAAATCCATAGTACTAAATGCCAACTCAGCTATACGCCAACACGACGTGTGATGTTTTATGCATTAAGACGAGAACGGGTAGGCCATGGATCATGTTGTAGATATTGATATCGTTGACTATCTTCAAGGCTTTGACATAAATGTTATAGGTAATGAGAAACACTGCAACGAAAATCTCAGGATCTGTGGAAAAATCTGCCATCATTTCTTACTAGGTTTCTACAATTTCTCGAGTTCATTGAAATTAAAGCCGAAAGGCTGTTTTCCCCGTCAAAGACGAAACTTGCGGGTGGAAGAAATTAGCAGATCTTTGTTCAAAATTTTAAAGTGAAGCCCACTCTATCTAACACGCCTCCTACTTTCTGGCCGGTGGATCAACGAGCCAATTACTATATATTGGGAATTACTACCCCACTCTCCAGGAAGACTCTCTGGAGCAAGTCCATGTTTGAAGGAACGAGGCCACCACAAAGCTTTAGCAAATTCAGTGGTGAATATCTTCCCAAAGCCTCTTCCCAGCGTTATCTCTCCTCCTCCCGAGGAAATCGAGTTCAGCTAAATCCCGCCCTCGAAGTCACCTACTTTCAGTGTAGTTCATCGTTCCTAAGTGAATCGACCGGGTCATCGCACCAATCGATCAATATTGCAATCGGTACGATGCCGCCATATCAATTCGATTAACCCGTGAAGAGCACGACCGGGAATGGTTGCCAGAAGCTCACAGGAGTTAACCGACAAAAGAGCCAGGCAACTTGCAAAGGGGAAGGAGGTTTCCGTGCAGAAAAGATATCTATATCTTCACGTAATGTCAACTAAATGGTCAACGGTGCACTCTCTCATTCAACACAGGCTTTGTCTTTACGAATGACTGACAAGCTATTTCATAGATGCCGACATAGGATTTGGCTTCAAAGCCTCTTCATGAATAAAGGATGAGTGCTTCACTCAGCATTCCCATGCGACCATCAGGATGTCATAGCCGTTTTCATCACAGCGAAAGCCACAAACAAAACCATCAATACACTGCCCAAGGCGGCCAGGGGAATGCTTTGTATTTGCGAAATAGCCCAGGAAAGTGGCGTACATGCCTGTGAGGTTAATTCACTATAGCAACGGGTCAGATACCAGTTGGGCTGCGGATTTTGCGACCGAGACAGAGTGAAGACGGAATGGAGATGACTAATGAACAATCGGAGTTATCAAAGGCATCACCAGGTGTCGGTTATACCTAGTCACGTTTCATTCTATACAGTAGGGATTTTAGCCAAGCCCTTCCAGAGGGCCTGGCTAAAAGGTCATCACTCTACCGAATTAGCTAAGTGGAAATTTCTCCATAGCCTGGGCTAGCTGTAAAGACTAGACCATCAATCAGTAGTGCTTTCTGAAATGAGTTGGACCTCTCGTCCTTCCTAAGACACCGCCATTACATCTTCAGAAGATACCAAGCAGAGGAGCACGTGGAAAGTATAAGGCAAGATCTACTCGACGTCTCGGCCTGAGCGGAATTCGTTGAGAGCTATTTGGTAAACGTCGGTCGAAAAATTAGATTTACATCGATCTTCTCTTCTCTACTTGAACTAACAACCTGCGTGCCAAGAAAGCCCAGCCTCTGCACTGCGAGGTGTCTCAATAACATCGAATACTAATGTTCGGTTTTATAGGCCAATCGGATGTCCCGAATCTGGCTTCACCGGGATAGTCATATAAAAATCTCACCAATCACAAGGCAGTATTTTGATAAGATTTCAATGTATTCCGCGACAAGTTTGGGGCGAGTCGTGGGCTCTCTTTATTCGATGACATATCTCGAGTACAACGAAGAACATGAAACATGAAACCTGGAAACAGGAAACATCTGGAACATGAAACCCTCTCGTCTGCTCGCGTTCGCCTGCTCTTGTCTGCTCCAGCAAAATTCCTTTGTGCTATGCAGTCGACAAGGCGAAGATTTCCATAATTTTTCTCCTTCCACAGACGATCGGCGTTACAAGACGGTCCGACACCTGCTATAGGTGTCTCATAAATAGAATAGAATGCCATACAAATCAGTGACAATGTTCCAGTGACTATACAACATTTTTTGGAGAGTAGGTCGACAATACATCTGAAAGCAGATCCATTCTGACAGTCCCTATAGTCAGTCCATCCGCCATCTTTAGTGAGCATGCATCATCAAAACGAAAAGATCGCCTGTCCTATCGAACCACGACAGAAATTAGTTCAGATCTGTTATTTATAACATGTATCGATTTTATGATTGTGACATTCGCAAAGAGATATGAAGTGGGGTGGAATAAATCCTCGCAATATGTTCTGCTAATGGAATCTCTAGTGAAGACTGCCAGAGATGGTGAATTCGTTTGATGGTATATAGCTAGTTCATGATGTAAACAGATTTTTTAGCTCTCAAATATATCTCGGATTTCATTTTGTTTGATATGGTATATTACATAAAGTATCAAGCTTGTGCATGATGCATAAAGACTTTTTAAATGATCAGAAATAGCTCTGATGAAGCGTTATGTTAAAGCAAGAATGTCTTGGTCAAAGTGATGATTGCATGGCTCGCATAACCTATTTTATCAAGAAAGAGAGACTGACATGCTGATGAAGAGGATATGAGTCTGGCATCTCTAAAAACTAAGGACTTGTATAAAGATCGTCGCAACTCAATGTAAGAACGCCAGAACTATATTTCGCCGATAGCAGGTTTGCATGTTTGGCTCGTGTCGATGGAGATGACAATGGACGAGATGTGGTTGAGACATCTGATTATGAATGTGATCTAAGTGTATAGATTAGAAAAAACCAACTGTATGTTTTTAGGCCCATCCCATATCACCATTGGTATATGTATATATATATTGCCTCAAACTGCTATAGTTAGACTGATCGATTTTCGTCAAATTGTTTGCAATTGATAAAAGAAGTGACACAGACGTCGTTATTGGAAAATATTCTGTTTACATTTTGTTGATAATGCTTCAGGTTACTTGTATTTATTCCTGACTATATAGTGTTATGAAGATTTTCCCCCAGGGGCAAGGTCACAAACTGCCATTTTTACAACACCCCAACAGTTCGAGGAATGTGATATGCGTTTAATTGAAAACGTGCTAAAAAGCGAATGGTGCAGGTGTGAATGGCTTTTATTTTGTATTGTAATAAATATGGAGATGGTGGGGCGGGAATGTGATAAACCTTACCCCAAGTGATTTACCGTGGTGGTATTTCGGAAAACAAATTTGCTCTATCAACCTGCCCGTGATTCCAGTGGTGCGTGCTTTGAATCTGACTGAGCCAATGGAGCCCTCAGGCGTGGATGCTTGCCAGCCGAATTCTTATATTTGCGGTTGCTTTGGGTAAGTAGCGAAAATACATGAAGGATATTATACACGCCAAGTCTGGTATACACCAGCGTTTGTGACAACTTAAATCCATGTGACCATGCCCAGGGCTATACTCCTTGAGGACTGACTATAAGATGGGTATGATCTTTGCATTGTTGTAACTATGTCCTTTGATCGTTGATGGTTCCATTTGTAAACCTTTTGTTATGACCATTCATTGGAAAGCCCTGGAGGAACTCTATATGAAGGTTCCATTTGTGAACCTTTCCTTTCGATATGACTTAGCTCTCAACAAATACCATCTGATGGTACCATTTGTTAACCTTTTGTTATGACCATTCATTGGAAAGCCCTCGACGAATTCTATATGGAGGTTCCAGTGGCACTGCTACATGTAGGCTAGTTCCACCCTTGCTAGCTCAGTTGCTGTGTTCAAGGCTAGTCATCGCACTCATCAGACTTGACTTATGGATCTATGCTATTATCGATCGGATCAAAGGCAAATATACGGCAGTCAGGCAGTAGGCTATATACTGATGACATACGGCCGCCATGTACTATTAATAGTGTGTATCATGATGTTAGCTTGGTATTACCATTGATTTTATTAAGCGGTTGTCGACGTCTTCTGTGCATTGTCTGACCGTTATTGTAAAACCAATGACTCGCCGCGACACTGAAGTAATATATATATGTTCCAAATCTGAACGATTGTGCGTAAATTGCGTTCAAGGACGAGTACACCCGCTTCCTTTCTATTGAATCTTTTATATCTATAGAAACGACGCAAAGCGATTCGGTAGAACTAAACCGGATATACGAGAACGTAAGATACGCGTAGATTTTGGACAGCGTGCACCTTGTATTTGTAAGGCGTGAACGACTCCCTTGGTGAGATTCCATAACAACACGAGGCAGGTCCTATACCGCCTTTGGGTTGCCTTTATACATTATTGACTTGCAGTAACAAGACGGCATGATGCTCACTGCAATTCTTTCTCAAGTTTACAGAATTTAAATCCGCCTTATTTTAGATACGACCGGAATCAAGACGATAAATGATTGGATAGCCTTGCTTATAATGACCACAGGCAAGCGTTCGGATCGTCATTATAGGTAGGGACTAACAGGCCGGCTAACCAGATCTAATGGGAATTTTCTTGGAACCGAATCAACACCACAGACCCCTGAGAAATTTCAAACGTGAGATAATTCACCAATAATGGGCATGGAGCCATTGTTAACCGCACAGGGTTGACGTGCAGAATTATATCAAAGTCCGAGGTATATCGTCGCCGTAAGACGATTAATTCGTGTTCTTGATGAAACTGGAGACTGTATACAGGGTTTCTGATATGTTACAGACGACAATAGACCTGCACATGATGGATGTACGACAGGAGAAGAACATGGCCGAGAGACATGGATGGGTCTCCGCTTTCCGTAAGCTCTTCTCAAGCGTTTATTTTTATACATCACAATATACTCTTAGAAATAAAGGTTTTTCGGCCAACACAAGTGTGCACATCGTTTAGCTTATTTAGTAAAATGAAAAAAAAACCAAATGGTTTTTGAGTTTGATAATGACTTTAACAATAACTGCAGTCAATTTATGATTGCAGTTCGGCTATGCTATCAATAAATCAGTTCCTTTTTCCTTGCATAGTAGACTGTTGACGGCCGTATCCAACAAGACGTGCTTACTTTCCGCGATTGGTTTACTGCCAATGTCTCAGTCGTCAATCATGACCAATGTGAAATCGTCAGATTGGAGACGAAAAAAAAGTTCAATCAACGAATTCAAATTTGCAGTCGCAAACTTCACAAAAATAAACACCCTGCAACTGAATGACACTTTATCAATCTTTAGCGAGGAGTATAGTTTTTTTTTGGTAACAGTTGGTAATCAAAAAAAGTTGAAATCAATGTCAGACTTTTAAACGTTCTGATGGCACAATTCTAGGTTTTTAAGTTGACGGTAAGAAAGAAAATGCCGAAAAATCCACTACCAACTCAATGGGTGTTGTGTTGGAGCTCATCTGACATAAAAACAAGACTCTGAAAATGAATATAGAGCAAAAATTCTCAAACGCTGCAATTCTGTATTTGTGACCCGTCACAGCAAAACCAGGCGTATGTCGCACAGAAGATGAGCCAAAGTGACACCAGGAGATAATGGAAGAAATTGATGTGCTCATATTTCACAAAAGGCAGACAATAGAGAATTGATCAAACAGTCCGTCTCAAGCTGCCAAGCTCAGAGCGACATGCGCCTGGTTTTGCTGTGACGGGTCACATTTGATAGATACCATAACCATATAAACAAAACAGACAAAAACATAAACTGTCAGACATGGCGTTGCAACTCTGTATTTGATATGTCAGCTATATATTAGTAATGATACTGATCATAAAATACTTACTTGTTACGTTATGTATTTATTATATTTCAACTATTTATGAGCAATTAATGGTCAAGGGCTACATTTCTCAAGACACTTACATTACAATGTATGATTGATTAACCCTGTTGTGACAGGCACTTTTTCTTTCAAATAGACAAAAATAATGAGTTGATTCAGTGAAATGGGAAGACTACATTAGGCTGGGATTGGATAGACTTCCGGTCATACTGTCCAATCAGAAGCGCTAGATGCTGCATCACATTAGAAATGAACCAATCAGAATTTTTTTTTTTTTATATGAAACTTTTTGTTAACAAGCATCCAAGGTCCCAACAGGGTTAATGCTCAATTATAAAGCTACATCCTTACCCCATCTTCCCTAAGAATATGAGAGCTCTCAGAGAGCTCCATTTTCCCTCTCCCAAACATGCTGGCGGTATCCTCAGTTCGATAGAGATAAATCCTAATAAATTCCCGGGCAAGGGTATCCTAAGGCTTTTTTAGTACATCCCTTGGATTTACTATCCTGACAGAACTGGCAGTCCCGATCGTTGTGCAGTGCCGTCAAACCAGCACAGTGGTTTCTAGTGGTATATCACAGGTGGTTGGGGAAAATATTGATTTCTGGGATGGTAATTGGTGCTACCATCTGGGCATTGGAGTAGTAACTAATCAAAAGAAATCCTCCAAATTGATAAAAACACTTGCTTTTAGTATTTTAGTGCAAACTGTAGGCCTACATTTTCAAGCGAAGAAGGCTCTAATAGAAGAAGCATCCTCGAATACAAGGGTCAGTTGCATGCTCCTCCCCTCGCAGACATCATTAATCTATTTTTCCCTGTGATGGCACTCCGTTTTGCCTATTAGTTAAGCTCATTACCACCATTAGCTTCATTTCATTACCAGCTCTGGTTTTGAGATGGTCCCTCCAACAGCCAATAATTTCTATGTTTAGCACAAGGAATTCCGGGGTTTCCCTTGATGACGTTTTGGTACATGGTTTGGGTTGTATTTCATGACCTTCTCCTGTGAGGACAAAATATTTTTGTAATATTTTCCTTTATATTTGTTGTTTGTGAGTGATTTTTCTCAATATTGTTGTATCATGTGCTTAATTGGTGTTAAATATTCATGTGGGTTTTAACATTGTATAGATTTTCTGGTACATTTACAAGTTTTTAACCCACTTATGGTTATCAAATTCTAATGCACAGGCACAGCACACATCTCTGTCTCACACAGTCACAGGACAGTACAGGCGTACAGCACACGTACACATCATATCTATCTCACAGTGACAGTGACAATCACTGTGAGTAAAGAGTATACATTGCCATTGGACAGTTTGACACTAAACTGCACTCGCACTAGGGGTCCACCTAATGTGCGTCCGGAACTCTGTTTGCGCGTCCGGAGCGCGTCCGGAAGAGAAAGTGCGCGTCCGGAACAATTTCCTATGTAAATATGAACCTATTGTTGCATTAGATGGCTTAAATAGCATTTTAATTCCATGTAGAGAAAATAAAATTGAAAAAAATTTTTTTGGTGACTTGTATTTTACAATTTTCAGCGAGGTGGTTAATTACTAATGCCATACTCATATCCCAACTTCCTTACGCGCCTTCTCCTGTTGTGGTCGTCTAAGTCAGTATGAGTTTGTCTTTGCGTGCCGTGGGATAAGGGGCAATAGCAATTATTGTGAAGCCAATTTGTGCTTTTAGGGGGAGGGGAGGGGATCGAGGGGGCGGGGGAATGGGGGTCAACAAAATTCATTCCATGTGCTGAGACACCAGATACCAGTCTAATCCATTACAACACGGCTACTATCGAAATTCTGCAACTGCAACAACAATTTGTTGAGGAGAAACGTCAGTAAACTGGGATTTGATGGCTTTGTAACACCCAAATCACCCCGCTGAAAATTGTAAAATACAAAGTCACCAAGGAAATTTTTTCCAATTTTATTTTCTCTACATGGAATTAAAATGCTATTTAAGCCATCTCATGCAACATTAGGTTCATATTTACATAGGAAATTGTTCCGGACGCGCACTTTCTCTTCCGGACGCACAAATTGTTCCGGACGCGCATTAGGTAGACCGCGCACTAGACACTCATACAAAATAGTTTGTACACCACTACAAATGTATGAATATTATGAAGCCTTTGATTTTTTTGCATTTTGGCGCCACAGGTTGTGAAAAACACAAAATTTGAATGCACTCGTAAACTGCTATTTCCAGATTAGCTGTGATAGTGCCATTGAGTGACAGGGTCAGTTTCAAGCACCTGCATCCGCTTGTACCATGGCATCAAGGGTAAGTGGGCTTATCGCATATTCAGGGGTGAGACATCTCTGATATTTCTTGGAGGATTATCCTTTTCCCCCTCCTAAGTTCAGTAGGGCTTAAATTGACAGCATGGAATGGGCTATGCCTCAGCACTCCTTCAGCGCTCATTCTTACAGGGAAATATTTCTTGGAAGTCTGGCAGTAGCAGTCATGGAACAGATTTGATTAAATTCATGCATACTTCCCCCCCCTCCGAGGAGGTTTAAGTGGTGGTCAGTCAGCCAACAGCAAACCACCAAATTATTGTAAAACTATGAAAGCAGCACCTTCTGATGGTACCATCATCAACATTTTACCAATCTAGCAATCATATTTTCTTCTATTCAATTAAATGTTTCCCACATTATTTTCAGGTTCTCCTGGGCCAGAGGAAGGCAGTGATTTGTTATCTTCCGAATCTCCGTGCAGCTGTTCGCCATTTTAGAGCATTTTCTTCGTACGAGCAAAGCCAGGCATCGACTTTCCAGTTTTCAGCATACAACGGTCAGTTATTCAGCCAAAATGGCCAAGGTAAAACCATTGAACAACCAAGGCATGTGTTGGCTTCGTAGTGCTTTAGGAAGTCTTTAGTTTTACTTTTATAGATGACTTTGATTTTTAGTTTTATTTTTGCTGCTTTTAATATCTGTGTACGCTATGAAATAACAAAATCGTATACACTTTATACTGTGCATCTCTATTTACATACATTCTGCGGCCTAATCCAGAAACTTTTCTTGAGAAACCAAGCGCACATACTGCACTACGTTTGGTTGTTTTAGGCCAGTTTAAAGTACCGTGTGGCTCTGGCCAAACTTTCCACTCACAAGTCGGATATACATACACGCACTTGGTATTTTTGTTAAGTCCTAGCCATAAAAGGAAATCTTTGAATTAAAATTTCCAGACGACTACGATCCATCTGACCGTGCACTAGGCCCATTTGCTGCCCCTGATAGCCGGTTCCCGCTGCCAGGCCTCACCGGGACGGGAAGCCACATGAAAAAGTCCCAGAGTCTGCCCCTTCCAGAGACGGTGGACCCGGATGCGCTGATAAACCAGCAGTTTACGATGGATAGACATGGATCTTTGTTTGAGGAGTGGCTCCGCAATACAAAACGAGTAAGTTCTTAATCAAATGAACATTTATTTTTTATGCTGGAAACCCGAATGATTGGTACTAGCTATAGCTATCTATTAGTACTTTGACAGAATCGGGCATCACCAAACACTGAAAAAATGTCCAAGCCATTTAGGTTTTTTTGAGTGCTATGTCATTTGCTCATGAAATGGACTTCTCAGACTTACATCGTGAATCAGTTCCATTCATCTTGATGATTTTATTGTCATTATTTTTTCAGCATGAGAATGAAGACATCCTTCCATCCCAGCCTTACCCTTCTGACAAGTTGGAATGTGTTGCCCAGGAATGCCCTGCACTCCTGAAAAAAGGTATTGATATGATTCGTTGTCAGTGTTCCATCATTGTCCCAAGATTGTTTGGGTTGTAACGAATTAGCTATGTGCCACTTGTGGCTGAGGTCGCCAATTTCAACTTTGTCAGAGATTCCAGAGTCTACCTGCAGACTCAACTGACAATTCTAGCTATTGAAATGTGTTTGTCTTCTTCTAGACTTTCAGGAATTGTTCCCAGACCGTGACTTGCGTCATTGTAACGTGACGGTACTGACCATCAGTCAAAAAACTGAAAATGACATGACAGCCTGGAGTCCTGATGTTGAAGAAGAACGCGAAACTCTCCTGAAACAGGTTGGTGGCTCAATCATTCTCATTTTTTATAATCATGTGCCAATTACGCATAGCTTAACTTAGTAAGACTTTATGCTGCAGATCAGATATTGAGTTGACGACTTGTAATTATGATGTCATGGCTCAGCAATATTCTGGAGTCCTTTGTCTAGAAAGTAGCTTAGTCTCAAAATTACCCCATGATGAGGATTGTGTACTGTTTATCTGGTTCTCTAACAGTTTGTTATAATTGATTTCAGTTTATAACTGGGGCCCAAGAGATCTGTGAGACTTTAAAAAATGCTGGTTACTGGGGGGACTTCATTGACCCCTCTTCTGGCAGACCGGTAAGTATTTGTAGGAAGGTCACTTTGTTAAAGTTTTGGTCTGAGATCAACAACGATAGAGGCTATCATTAGACTTTATGCTTCTACTCTGATCTTTTTTGAAACCTTTCAGTAGAACTCGGATGAGCTCATGACCCCTAGCAGAGACCAAGCCACTACACCACCACACCACCACGACTCAATTAGTGTTGTTGGCTGCTAACGCAGTTTGAATCCTTTTTCCAGTACCTTGGTGCCTACACGAATGCCACATTCTTCGAGACAGACGATCGCTACAGAAAGCTGGGATTTGAAATCGAGGACTTAGGATGCTGCAAAGTCATCTCGCATCATCTTTGGGGGACGCACGCTTACGTCGGATCACTGTTCACGGATGCCCCAATGAACCATCCAGTGATTTTGGATCTGATGCTCAAAGAAAAAGAAAACCCCAAGAAAAAATCATCATAGTTTGGAAATCGGACACTTAAATTGCACCCTGGTGAATCACCGATTATCTGGGGTGAATTGCTAGTTATTGTTGCTGTAGCATTGATATATCTTGATAGTTGTCATAAAGCTCTTGGAGGAAAAAACGAGTCTGCTTTTATCTCAGGACTGATGCTGGTACCAGTACATGTACGGGGTGTACTTTGTGGGAGTTTGGCCACTTGATGAGTTCGTTGTTAAGGCTTCGATGTTGAGACTTAACTATGGCAGTAGATGTTATAAGATGTGTTGTTCATACTAGGCCTTACTCTTGACTGCAGGTTTTAAGTGGAATTGTGCTTTGATATTTAAGTTAACAGCTTTTTCCAAGATGATATTTACAATTTGTGTATGTGCTTCTGCTAGATTTCCGCATTTGTATGTATTGCAGCTGTTGAAGCAATAGCAGTGGAACAGTCAGGGTTTTAACTTCAAGTTTTAGTAGCGCTCAGCAAGTTCACACGATTATGTTTTTTGCATGGGTGCAGGGTGCAATGTGGTATTAACTGGGGTAACACTCTGTGAGATTACCAGTTTGGGGTAACTAGGTTGGTGTATATGTAAAGGTTACTTAAAAAAGTATTAGAATAAGTCGTGATTTCTTCATCGTCAGTTGATGTCGCTGTAGCGCTTGCCCTACAAGTGGATATTGTAGTGTCTAGCCCTGCCAGCAATAAAGTATATTGAAATAGAATCATTGCGTTTTGTTCTGCTTCAGAAGGATCACCACTGTTCTGTGTTGGTGTCAATCAAGGACACAGCAACCTTACATTGCTTTGTCATTCAAGATGTGACAGTCACCTGCATGGACTGAATCAGACCTGGAAGCTCCACCAGG
This sequence comes from Lineus longissimus, assembly GCF_910592395.1. Taxonomy (NCBI): domain Eukaryota; kingdom Metazoa; phylum Nemertea; class Pilidiophora; order Heteronemertea; family Lineidae; genus Lineus; species Lineus longissimus. The sequence continues at coordinate 4,591,810 of NC_088323.1, read as the reverse complement.
TGGCCAACATGATAGTTGAGACAGTCACAACCAGACCAAATCGTACCTGACAGCTCCATATCTCGCCCAAACAAGAGTGAGAGAGTCGCAGCCAGACTGAAATTGGACATGGCAGCTCCGAGTCTTGTCCCAACACGCTAAGGGCGTCACAACAAGACCGAATCAAAACCTGACAGCTCCACTGTATTGCCAACAAGATAAGAGAGTTGAGACTGTCACAACCAGACCTATTCGGACCAGGCAGCTCCACCGTCTTGTGTGTGTGTCAGATTGTCACACTTTCAACCAGGCGAATTCGGACCTGGCCGCTCAAACATGTGGCCAACACGGGAGAGAGTTAAGACAGTCACAACCAGGCGAATTCGGACCTGGTCGCTCAAACCTCTGGCCAATACGGAGAGAGAGTCTCAATCAGACCAATTCAGATCATCTTAAACATGTGGTCAACACGGTGAATGAGTTGGTACTGTCATAACCAAACTGATTGGGACCTGGCAGGCCACCAAGTTGTCAACAGAGTGGGAGAGTTTGAGACTGTCATAACCATCTTGCTAAAACTGTGAGAGAGAAGAGACAGTCACAGCCAGACTGAACAGGACCTGGCAGCTCCACTGTGTTGCCAACACGGTGGGAGAGATGAGACAATCGAAAATCGGAGCGGGTAGCTCTATCATGTGGCCGAGTTGAGACAGTCACAACCAGACCGAATCGGACTTGGCAGCTCCATCGTCGGAGGGTTGAGACTCACAACCAGACTAAATTGGACCTCGGAGCTCCACTGTCTTGCCAACACGAAGAAAGGGATGAGACTGTCGCAACAAACAAGGCCAAATCGGCCTGGCAGCTCCATTGTCTTGCCAACACGGTGAGAGAGATGAGACAGCCACAACATGGGTTGTCAAGCCCAATTTGGCCCGGTTGGTGCTGTCTTATCTGTCCTTAATGTGCCGGATACAAGGTGAAGCTGAATGTCCCGATTAGTCTTAAGAGTGAAATGACTAGTTGTGACCATCTCATTTCTCTCACAGACAAGTTGGATATGCTTAGTGCAGCGCCCTGGTTGTGACTGTCTCGTCTCTCTACGAATGTTGTCTGGTTGTTCTTGTCTGTCTCAGTGTCGAGGACGCGATAGAGCCGCTTCATTCGCCCCAGTTGTTACTGTCTCGTGGAGCTGCCAGTCCCATTCTGAATGATTGTTACGGTCTAGTCTCACTCACTATGCCGACAAAGGTTGGCAAGTCAGGTCGAATTTTGTCTGGTTGTCATTGTATCATCTCTCTCAGTATGCCAGTAAGGTGGGACAGCCAGGCCAAACCTGTTAGGTCCCATTCAGCCTAGTTGTGACTGTCTCAATTCTCTCACAGTATTTGAGCAAGACAACTAAGTTGAGTTTTTGAGTCCCATTCAGCCTGGTTGTGACTGTCACAACTCTCTCACCTTGTTCAGGAGACAGTGGAGATGCCTGGTCCCATTCAAGACAATGAACCTGCTAGGTCCCATTCAGTCCAGTTGTGGCTGTCTCAATTCTCTCACAGTATTTGAGCAAGACAGTGGAGTTGCTGGGTCCCATTAATTTGGTCTGTCTGTGACTGTCTCAACTCCCAAGGATTTTTTGACACAAAAATAGAAGTATTTTTCTCTCCAGATTTTGCACTTTATTTCCTTCTACAGATTGTAGTACATTGATGCTAAAACACAAAGTTGACATGAAAACAGTAGGTCTTATACATGTATATGTAATAATGAATCTTCGTCACATTCAGGGGTGGGTATTGAAAATTTGCATGTCATCATATGCTTCCCTGTGCATTACACATTACACTTAGATACATACATGTACATGTACACATAATTTACCTCATGTAGATATACATGTACTAGTATATCTGTATGACAAACCCAGATTCACACATTGTCTTGATACAGTGAGTATGATAAAAAATATACATTCAAGTACCGTATAGATAACAGCTTCATTGTAAAAATCACATAGCATAAGTTTAACTACAACTAGGTTTTATAACTGTATACATGCCCTTTTTGATATCTTCTGCAGCTTCAGTGTCACAAAGACTATCCTTATTTTGCTTTCCCGATTATACCACATGATAAAATTACCACTTTCTAGTGCATGTGCATGTGCATTAGCCTAGAAGTTGCTAACTTTCTCATCTGCACTTAGTGACATCTCTCACAAGTATACATTTCACATATCAAAATCTCAGGTTTTGACCATTTGATATGCAATTTCGATGGAATAGAATTTAAATAGTTTGACAGACACATTGACAATATCGACAGCTAACAAGTAGGCCACATCAGTTTTACATATGGTTTAACTTCCAGTAAGCAAAGAATATTACCAGCATTGCCTCCGCCATCAAACTTTTTAAAGCATTTTGAAGAAAATTAGACCTTTTGATCTATTTGCCCTGGTGGAGAAACTTGAGAGCAGGCCGGCTCAATTTGACTATGTGCAGAAACTTGGAAAGACACCTGCTCAATTTGTGGGGAAACTAGGGAAGACCCCTGCTCAATCAGCCCCTGTGGGCATACAGGGGAAGATCCCAGCTCAGGTTGACCCTGTGGGGGTGTGGAAGAGCCCTCAATATGCCCTTGCGGGGAAAGTGAGGAAGGATCTTCCTTAGCACAATGTGGTGGCGATCCTTGGGATTTATCATGCTCAATATGACCTTGTGGAAAAACCGGCCCAGATTCACACTGCACACTTTCTGGAAAGACTGGAAAAGACGACACATGCCCTTGGCCATTACCACCGGGGTTACTGGCATGACCAAATGTACCCGTACCATCCATCTCGTGTTTCAATTCATGTATTTTAAAAAGCATCTCATCGGGAAACATTTTGTGGCAGTGCATGCACTCAAAGTCATCGCCAACCCTAGCACAGCTAGATTTATGAGGTTCACTAGTACCAGTTGATTCAAATACATATTTATGAGTCCGTTCATGACACTTAAGTATGTCTTCATCTGCGAATAGCTCGTCACAATTTCCACATGGAAATTTTTTCTCAGGGCCGTTATACGGTAAGACTGTATGTAAAACTTTATGTTCTTCTAACAACGCCTCCGTTTCAAAAACCACCCCACATAAAAAACATTTATTTATTTTAGGCTTTTTCTTCCTCTTGCGCTTTGGAACATCACCATTTTCTATGTGTATGGACTTGTGTTCGTTCAAGAGTGATTTCATATCAAAGGAAGCATCACAGATTTTACAAGGGTATTCTTTGATCCCGGTGTGGCCACGTTCGTGTCGTAACATGACGGCTTTGTCGATATAAGCTTTGCCACAAACACCGCAAATCCATGGTTTATCTCCTGTATGGAACTGTAGATGGCGTTGTAATTCGTATGGTGTTGTATACGCCTTATCGCAATCCTCGTATGTACATTTGTGGCGCTTCTCGCCCGTATGACGTCGCATATGCTGCCAGTAATGGCTACTCGACTTGAAACTCTGTCCACACTGTTCACACACATACGGGCGCTCCCCTGTATGCACCAGCATATGCTGTTTCAGATCACAACGATGCCCGAATGCACGCCCACAAAGCTCACATTGAAAAGGTCTCTCGCCGCTATGGCTCTTTGAATGACTCGTCAAATGCCATTTAGTGCGGAAACTCTTCCCGCAAATATCGCAATCCCAAGGTCTCTCTCCTGTGTGAATCGACTCGTGTCTTTTCAAATAACTTGCGTGTTTAAACACCATATCACAATATTTACACTTGTAAGGTTTGCCGTCTGCTACCAATGAATGATTCATCTTGTGTTCTTTCAAACTGTAACCATGCGTAAATGCTTCTCCACAAATATCACACTTATGTAGTTTCTCCTGTGTGTGAATCAACATGTGTTTTTCTAACGTCTGCTTGTGAACAAACTGCCGGCCACAAATTTTACAGTCAATTTTTTTGTCGGCATCGGCTTCATTATCGGAATTGTTTGGCGTCTTTTGACTAGCATTGTCCTCGTTCCACTCTTTTTTGATTACCTCAGTGCTTTGATTGCTGGAATTTTCACCAATTTCTAACAGTCCTGACCCTTCATCAAGAGTGTCTACTGAAATCTCTGCCCCAGTTGCCATGGAAACAGCCTTTGCAGCCATGGCTAATGTACACGTTGCCATAGGCACACCATCAGCTTCCATGGATGCTTCACATTTTTCCACGGAAACAGTTTCCACCTTGTCATCATTGTCAGATTTCTCCGCCCCGTCTCCAATATCATTAACATTTTCCTCAGAGTCTTTCATCCCCTCCGAAATGCCCTTCATATCTTTAGAGAGTTTCCTAATCTTATCGGACAAACTGTCCAACTTTGGCGGCAATGGCGATGAATCTGCCGCCACCTCATAGTCATACTCAGCGCTCTCGATATGTTTACGTTTACGTTTCGGTCTCTGTATCTTCATAACAATCGGCAAGGGTTCGCACACATGTGATTTCAAGTCGCCACTTAACAGGAAAATGCGACCACATTGATCACATTTTAAATTTTCCTCACCGTTGTGGCGAACTTTATGTGCCTTCAACTGACTATTCAACAAAAATGCTTTCCCACATAAATCGCATTCAAATGTTTTCTCGCCGGAATGAATCAGGAGATGTTTGCGCAAATCCGCATCACGTTTGAATCCCTTCCGACAAATCTGACAACACCATGGCTTATCGTCACGGTGAATACTCTCATGAATCTGCAGTTTTGTCTTTGTAATGAACGCCTGATCACATAGGGGGCACTGGTACGGCCTCGCCCCGGTATGTGTGAACTCGTGAAGCGTTAAATTTCCTTTCTGACGAAACTCCTTCCCACATTCTAAACACTTCCAAGGTTTTTCAGCCGAGTGCGTCAGCATGTGTCGACTGAGCGAACCCTTCCGGGTAAATTTAGAATTGCACATTGTACAGGAATGAACTCGACGCAAGTCAAGCGGAAGTTTTTTCTGTCCCGGGACAAGCTCGACTAAGAGTGATGGCACTGGTCCATCCTGGTCACCCTCGTCTGCTGTACCAGCTTCCTCGGTTTTTTCGACGTTCTTCCCAGACTTTTTCTGGCCATCCATTTTTTCGTCGCCATAGAATAATGGGACCTGAACTACAGCTTTCCCAGTGGAAACAAATGAAGATTTCTTATTCCATGGGTTGGGTGATGTGACTTGACAACTACCAGATGCTGAAATGGACGAGGAATTTTTATTTTGAATATTTTTTGTACAATTTTCCGATCTTCGGTATCTGTAGTGTCTACAGGCTACTGTAAGCCTGTGATGGATCTTTTTCCGTCCCAAATTTAGATGTCACAATTTCTCAACCTTCAGAAGGCAAAAGATCTTACCCTTTTCTGTGTCATCTGGTGCAGTTTGGTTGGGGTCTCCGAGTGCCTCTTGCCCAGCGGCCATTTCACAGTCATTCGTTGTGATGTAGAAATCAGCAGCCAAATCTTCGTTAGGTTCCGATTTGACTGTTGATGCAGCCTGTTAACAAAAAGTACCAACACATCAAGTTAGTTTTGATAGTGTTTTAGTTGGATCTCTGAAAACCTGGCTATCTACCATACGTGTTTTCAGTTTATCCTTTAGCTTGCTAGCAGTGATGTAATCTTAAGTCATACATTTGGTCACTCTCTTGTTACTTGATTTTTAATCGCCAACTTTTTAGCAGGCCTTTATGATTTTCACATGACAATGCAGCTTTTCTTTACAGTTTGTCAAAGACCGACACCTCTACTTACCATATCAAAACCAAGACCTGAGACCCTCGGCAGAGTTCTCTCATCACAATCCTGGTCTACCACACTTTCTCTCCCTGAATCCCCATCCACTTCAGCATCTCCTCCACTAGTTGCAGTAGAACTACATGGCTTCTTGGCAGCATCTTTGCTGTTTAATGGCTCAAAGAAAAGTCTGGAGGTTGAAAAAGTATCAGGGCCATCAGGATCTATTGACACCTCTGCATCTACTGTTGATTTTTCAGGAGGAGTTAGGTTAACACTTGTCTTTTCAGTCTTGTCTTCAGGTTCTTTTTTGATTGGCAGCTCCTCCATTTTGCAGTTGATCCAAATCGTCAGTCGATTCTAGACCTGAAACGAAATAAGATATTCATTACTATTGAACCTGGTGTGAATCTTCATGCCAGATCAGGCCCAAATTGCCCCCATCCTGTTTAACACTGAATTACCACATTCAAGCAATACAACCACCAACGACTTGCAGCCTGGGGCATTTGGGTGCAAAGGTGAAGTGTAGGCCCAAGTCTCATAATGATGATAAGTGACAAAAGAAAATCAATGGCTGCTCAAAATCACACAACTCCATGACCAATAAAGACCGACATGTACCTTTTCAAAACATAAGAAGGCTCATTTACATCTTCGTTTTTCTTATCTTTCAAACTAACACCTTTAAAATGACATTGTAATCAGTTTTAGCGCAGTTCTCAGAGTGTTTTTATCGAGACACCAGCCACAAATTTAGTAAAATAGTTCGTGATGAGCTAAATGAAGTACCAGGAATGGATATCAATCTTGACACTAGAGGCGCTGATTTCGTTCAGGTTCCGACGATGACGTCATCACAATCGTCTGCCAGGTTCCACTGAATGCCACAGCAGGGCGCTTTTCAATGCTGGTGTAGCAGTAACAAGTGTCCCCTGAAAAAGTTTCCTACCCTTTGATGACATGCTATGATTATAGGTTTCTTATGCAGAGCCATCCACTGAAGTCACAAGCTGCTAAATGTGCGATTTCAGAGCCATCCAATCACATCACAACCAGCAAGATTATATAGATCGAGCCATCCAAACAAGTTCAACCTGTGTCTGTGAAATATGACACTTCACAGCCAATGAGACATGCCACCAAGAGCCATCCAATGTAGTCACAACCAGTGAGACATATCACTTGTCTTTAGCTATGAAGCATCCAATGTAGTCACAACCAGTGAGACCTGCTTCTTCCGTAGAGCTATCCAGGCCTAACTTATTTAGCACCGTAATGATGAAGGGACGAAACTTGGTGAATCATCCACAAGACAGAAAACAAAGGAAAGTCAAGTCAGCTCATTAACAACACGACACCATATTATTTACAGACTTGGCATCACGATGATAGACACAATGAACTTGGACACTCATAATCATAAATCACGTCTAAAATAAAAGACCCTGCTTTGTCAGAAGCAAACAAAGGCCGGAAATAGTTTAGCCCCCCCCCCCCATCCCATCCCCAGTAGGTTCCCCAATCCCCATCCTTAATGAGGTTACAGAGTTGATTAACATTTGACAACATCATAAAGAGCTAGGCCTAGTAAAACAAACCAGGAAACACTTCACACATTCTTTTTTATTTTTCAGTAGAGAAAACTAACTTTCACCAACAGCACCAAAGCTAATGACTGTTCACACACTCCCCTCAATTACAACAGTCTCTTAGTCTTACTTTCATTTGATAGCGAGCTGTAACAGTCTGTTGGTATCAGCCGTCAAAGCTACTTAACTGCATTCATGTGTTGCTGTTCTATGTATATTCTGCGACAGATAAATGAAGAGTTGCAATATTTTTTAATATTTCAACAGTTTTTGATAAATCCTATACATGTAGTTAAAATCAATGTGATAAAAATCCAGGAGAAAATTTACAGGACGGAATTGATAACTTGACATATCAACAACAGACTACTATCAATCCAAAATGATAATAAAACATCTATTACATGTACATAAACTAAATGTAACTTACATGTACACATTCTCAAACTCAGTAATGACAAATAATCACTGGACGGTTGTGTGATCAATAAATTAATAAATAATATATCTTGTGTTTTAATACGGAGGGCTTCATATACTTTTGAGTAGAAACAATCACCACAAAAGAGCTGTCTTTAACCTTAGTAATGACTTAGATCACTGGACGGTTGTATGATTAATAAATATCTTGTATTTTATAGAGGGATAAATATTTTAGACAGTATTGCGTACCAATTAAAATCAACTGAATCACTAACATAACTTGACAACCATATACTACATGTATTGCATGAAATTGTCTGCCACAATGACCTTGGTGTATGTACCGAGCGATGGTAATTGATGAAATACATTAATATTAGCAGTAAAATCTTTAAACAACACATGTCAACATGATAAACATGTTTGAGTAGGAAAACTACCATTCACTGTACAGGGTACATCTACAAATAAATAAACAAAAACAAGAACTGGACTCCATTGACAGACGAGGTGTACAGCCTCCCGATCACATCATTTTGGGCACACCTGCTTTCCTAAATTGGGACTTATTTTTTCATGATTTCATCACGTTGGCGCAAAACATTTGGTTTTTTACACCAAAAAAACAGTCTTTCTTTACGTAATCATGAAACAAACCTAGTACATTTTTAGTGTCTTCACTAATATTCATATACACCTCTGAATGCCCCAAGATTTCCATATCCAAATTGATATTGAATCGATATTTCACCAAGCCGGCAGCTCCACGTCTTATTCCACACTCACATCAGCCCCACAATACAGTCACATCAATATCATATCCCCAACAAATAACTAGACCAGAATAAATGCACAATAACACTCGTTGTCACCAAGACAATACAATCATCTCTCCGTATGCGCCCTTATGTGTGGGCCCCCGAGAGGGTTAGTCCGGCTGTGACGCGCTGCTGGCGACATGTCATAATATCCACTCTCCACAAGAACACTTTCGATGATTCCTTGCATGGATTCGTACGTTATACCAATATCTTTATGATCGGTGTCCAAACCTGAAGAAAGAAAACACCAACAAATATTACTCGAATGTTTGGATATTGAATTTCAACATGTACATGAACTGTGGGTTAGCGTTTTTCTTGGGAGAAAGAGTCCTTTTCTAAGACATCTCGTACTAATTACTTGAAAGGGAGTCAACTAACCCCATCCTATACAGGAAGTCCAACATTCAATACACTAACAACTTCAATAATTTCCTACCTCCTCCTTTCTCTGCATTCAAAGTCAGCACCTCGGGATCACGGCTCGCCTCGCGATTAACCAATGGCGATTCGCTCGGGCCAAAGTTCAGGTCGATCAACTCCCTCGATCCCGTCAACAACTTCTTTAATTCATTCTTCAGGTTGAATGACGTACTCTGTGGGGCGAATAACGCCCGTTTGAAGCGTTCTATCACTCGGCGTCTCGGGTTGTGACATAGAGTTGGTGGCAGCTGTGGAGGAGAAGAGTATGTTGTCAGAATGTAATGTTTGTTAATGGAAAGGAGCCGGGGTAATTTTCTGTCATGCAAATTGTCCTCAAAGGTCAATGTACTATGGGCAGGACATATTGTGGTTTACGGTAATGACTGGTTGAACCAAGAGCAATTCTATAATCCTTGACTTAATTGTCCATTGATCGCCAATGGGTCTAATTAGGACAAAGTCACAACCAGAAGATTATCTGGGACAAAGTGACTTTTAAAGAAGCATAATTCTTACCTGTGAGGTGTATATGATCTTATGTAGCTGGTTAAGCATCTGTAGAATGGGGTCATTGATCTGCCTGACCTTCCTCGGCGAGATGGTTAATGTGGCAGTATTGGCACTACCTACAAAGAGAAACAAATACTAACATTTAAATGACTTTCAAGAAAAGAGAGGAACAAGAATTCTCTATTTTAGAACAATTAGGGAATACCAGGCAGTAATTTTAGGCACAACTAATTGAAATCATTCAAGACCAAGAGAATATTTAGTAACTCAAAGCACTTCTTCAAGTTATCTTCTGCTGGTTTTATACCAAAATTGGCCTGATATACAATGAATCCTATTGGTAAATATACAGATGACATGACTACGAAAATACATGTAAACAGTAATATATAACATGGAATGACAGGCTGATTACACCTCCACCTGATGAAGCAAAAAGAGAAATAGACACTTGAATTTGCTAGTATCCTGAAGCAACTGAAAAGACATTACATATAAATACCTCATGCAAACCCTCAAAACCAAAATTTATGAAACAAAGGGAATGGACATACAGCTCAGATTTAGGCAGTGTTGTGGACACTGTATGGAGACAGATACACAAGCAACTGCCCTTGAAGGAGGCCTTTCATACAAACATGGCAAATTTCTGCCAATGACCGATATCACATCTTAGTCGGACAGGCACCAGTCACACTATGCCTAAAAACTGTCTTTTCAAATATCAGGCAGCAAACGAAAGCTGCAGACAGTATGTTATGTTGAGTCTTGAATACTGTATTCGCTTTTAAATGACATCACAAAAAAATTTCAGTGGCAGCTATCATTTTCTCATGATATCTATGTACAGATGAACCATAAGAGGCATATTGCTACTTCTGTACAGACTAAGAATGAGTCTACATCAAGAATGATATGAAGTACGGTGTCTACCTGTACTCAGGGACCTCTTGGTCTTTAAATGTGCTAGAAAACAGTGAAATAAAATGAAAAATCTCAGTGCGAAAATCATTACACAGCAACAAGGCTCACAAGCAGTGGGTGACCGCATTGATAAAATCTTTGTATTTGGAAGTCTCTGCTTGACAAAGAGACTTTACTGGGAAGTCAACATGCGATGGACCTGCATCCTTTATCCAGGGAAATGATTCTCCGCTTAATAAATGCTATGGAATCCGGTACAAGCCTCGGCCTGATGAGCCATTTGGCTCAGGCTTTAGACCAAGCAGACATCTAGTTTTTACTCTAAATAAGACTTGATTCTTTGAACCAGCTCAGAAAAACCAGGAAAGATGTGCAGTTAACACGAAATTAAGACATGCAAATGTATCAAGATTTCTTTAAACCTTACCAAAAGTTCCTAAGTTTTGTTAGTGATTGAAATAAGATGAAATGCATTGGTTAGAGATGTTAAAATGGTTAAAGTACAGCAAGGAAATTACATTCAGATTTTGATGGAATCATTATGACGGAACTGTACCATAGACAGCCAAAGCCTTTAGATATATATCTGACAATTTCTGCAATTCTAAAAACTTGTCCTGGAAAAATCCATCACCTTTAACGGGGGTTAGATTCTGTTAGTCACAACTAAAAATATACTACAAGTAATCAACAGAGATGAAATACAAACATACTTGGACGTGTCTTAGCACTCGAGACCCGTCGTGTGACTGCTCCACTCTCTGTTGAGCTGATTGAACGAGATACAACGGACGGAGGCTTTCCTTGGGGACTGGCGTCTGGGAATGATAACGATGTGGTGTTTGGTGATGGGTCACCGGAACTTAGGCCAGAATCCCGACTGACCGCACTGATGTTTAATAACTTGGCTGGAAGAAAATTGATCCTTGTAAATACATAAGGAATCCACCACTTTAAAGAAGCCACAGGTTTGGGTTCCTGGGTTGGCTGGCCTAGATTCATCCAAGAATGAAGTCTCACTTTGAATATTTAGACAGCTGAGTCAGCTTCTGTGCACGCCACAGTATCTTCATTGACATAAACGAACTTTGAGTAAATGTGGCTGTTGGGATACTTTCTAACATAACTGATGCCAGAATTCATCACCCCTCCTCACAGTTAAAATAAAATCTGATGAAATAGACTAACTTCAACCAACTTTCTTGCCAAAAATGGCCTGACTTTCTGAGTGAAACAGTGAAATAGACACTCCGATGATAAACACCAAATTCAACCTACCACTGTTAGAACTATTGGGTGAATTGTTTGGAATGTCAACAGTCAGCTCCTCATCAAGTTTTTGCCTCCGGTCACGCCGCCTGGAGGGAATGGGCGGCTTCGGTAGCGCAAACGTCGTCTCGCCATCTGCCTTGAGTGTGCCGGATAACTCGAGTGACCGACTACTTCCCGCGCTGCTACCTCTGCTGTTGCTGCTGAAGCTCTCAAAGCTTTCAAAGTCATCGTCACTTGTCCAACCTGGAGCGAAACAAACACTTTTAAAGTGGTAAAATCTCAGACCTCCTGGCTCACACAAGCCTAACCCAAGTAAGTATTTGATTAACACGGATCAGTGCATACAATTCAAACCTTGGTTGATTCAATGTTGTGCAGGTTTAAGCACCAGAGCGGCGAGTGAAATAGATATGTGAGAAACTTGTCTGTAAGTAAACCTAAAACAAATTGACTAGATAGAAAATCAAGAACACACAGGGAAAAAACAATGTTGTGAGCTGAAATAAACTTTTGCCAAAAAAGTGAAAAGTTTACTTCAACCAAATTTATTGTGAAGAGAATATCAAAGAAATTGTGAAGATTTTTTATATTCAGTTCCTGTACCTGGGTACGGGTGGCGAGGTATGTACAAAGTCAGCTTGGGTTTTAAGGGTGGAAGTTTCTGTAGTATGGCTGGGGAGGAAAATAAACATCAGACAATCAGAACTGAATACCAAGCGTGAGATCCAAAGGAACCTAGATATACTTGAAATCACTTCATTATACTCATATGTCATTTTTTAAATGAAGTTTCCTTGACAGGGATTCGATCTGTGGTTCGAATCCCAGGCAACTTCGATTTTTTGTACTAATTTCACACACACACACAGGACTCCAAACATATTACAACCAGTTTTTCAACTTGTGTAAAACTTCACATCAACAAAAGAAGATCGAAGGCACACCAGTATTTACAGTATCTGAAATGTAATAATCCCAGACTAAAAAAACTTTGTCCACACCTTTATCGTTTGTGTTATCTTCATTGTCACTCCGACTACTGCCGCTGGTCTTGTGAATACGCCTCTTGCCACGACTCCCAGTTGAGTCGACGTCGGAGAAGACACCGTCGGCATCGCTGAGCTCGCCATCTTTCATACTGGAGCCTCCACCACTGCTGGCAAGGTTGACTAGTTTGTCGTAGCGTTCTTGCGAGACGAGGAAAAGCCGGTGGTAGTTCTGCATGTTGCGGTTCGCTTCGAAATAATGTCTGAAATGAGATGAACAGACGACATGAGAGGTTGGACAATAAGAATGAGCTGAATGGCTTCAGAAGCTCTAGCCATCCCAGTCATAGGAACATACATGCAGAGAATTTGATTTTTAGAAGTCCTAACTAACCTCTGAGTTCTCTTCCGCTCTCTCTCCAACTTCTTCTCCATGGCAAACTGGTGAACGCGCAGGATGTCCATGTGTCGGAGAATGATGTCCGAGATCTGTCCCGCCACCTCGCAGATATCTGGCCGTGCGTTAGGGTCAACTGTGATACAGCTTCGTATCGTCTGTTCCATTCTCTCGGAATATTCACCAGGAGGGAGGGGGTCATATTCAGCAGAAACAATCTGGAGAGACAGATAGGACATAAAAGTTAACGTTTTAAGAGCTGGAGAGATATTCGGAGGATGTTTGGGCTGGAAGGTTTTGGGGCTTGAAAATGCTGCAGAATCTAATTATCTTCTATAACTTTTCATTGTCATCCAAAAAGAAGTGTTGATGTTACAGGCAAGAATCATGATTAGGAACACCTTACCTTCAAGACTAGCGCCAACATATTGCTGCCCATGAAAGGCGGTTGCAGCGTACACATCTGGTATAATATGCAGCCAATTGCCCAGATGTCCGCTTTCTCCCCATATGGGTGATACTGCACGATCTCTGGACAGTTGTACAAGATAGTTCCGACCACTGAAGTCATCTTGCTGCAGTCAGATCTCTTCTGCTTTGCCAGGCCGAAGTCAGCTGAAACGACAAGGAGAAGGATAAAATATGATAACCAAACACATTTACTCCAACAGATAGGGATACTTCCTTTCAAGAAAATAATGTTCAGTCAAGAGAATAGAAAAGGCACTTACTTATAGTGACCCTGTCATTCTCACCCAACATGATGTTATTGGGTGTGAGATCCCTGTGGACGATGCCCTTGTCTTTGTGCAGATACCTCAACGCCAGAGTCAGCTGGATGAAGATATTCCAGATTCGATCCTCCTGGAACTTCTCCCCCTTCTCCTTGAGAGAGCTGAAATGTTCGCCGAGGGGAGCACCTTCGATCAGCTCCATCACAATGTACAACTTGTCACCTGAAAATATGAATAAAAGTCAGTTTCTAGCATGCAAACCAGGAGCACGAGGCAAGGGCAACAGTGATGACCTGCATACAAGTTAGAAACCTGCCCAGAACGAGAGGAAGTGGAGAAAACTTGTGGGCAACCCATGCTCCACTTCGACTAGAGTAACAGTGGTTTAGTTCAAATAAGCCCTTTCTTCTACTTTGCATTCTCCAGTCAAGTAGGTCAAACCAGAATCTCAAAGTAACATGGACTTACATTCTACAAATGTTTTGTAGTATCTGACCACATTCGGATGTCTCATCTGCTCTTTGATGATCGTCAGCTCGCTGATGATCTCGCCGATACTCTTGTCTCGTTCTTTGGCACTCTTGCCAAAAGAGGACGACACCGTGTTTATCTGGAAGGAGGAATGATACAGTTAAAGTTCAAATGTATCAATTGAATACAGTTTAAGCACAACTGTACTCAAATCGACAGGTTAAAGTACTTCTGTGTTCAATTCAGCTCTTGTACAACAAGATCTGGACCACATAACTAGTGACTATAATAAAATGTAGAGGGATATACAATCACAGTACAGTTCCTTGACCAAGGCATCAATGAAATTATCAGATGTGGAAAGTTTAAGCTGCCACAATCTGCGGGAAATGTTACCAAATCAAAACATTGACAACAGCAATACCGACCAGTTGAAATACCAGCCCCATACTAAACCTGGATAGACGTACATTTACCTCTTTCATAGCTAAGAATGATTGTCCATGAGCTTTCTTTTTGACTTTGTACACCGAGCCAAATGCTCCCGACCCAAGGTGTTCAAGGACGGCATAATCTCCGATGAATCGTGACGGCGTCTTATTCTGATTCAACGCCAAGACATTCTCTTGGATTTCAGCTATTGTATCTTCCTGAAACATAGAGAAAAATAAACATCAATGACATTCAATGCAGTACTAATACTGAAAAATAGACGTTCCAACACCATCACACCTCAAGAATGGGCATCTGAGGAGCTTTAAAACCTTATTTTGTCATCTTTCCTCCTGACAGTACCACCAATCAACCAATTTTTACTTACAGGCAGTGAGTTCAGCTTTTCTACAACTGGCTTATAGGTATTGAGTTCTCGGACATAGTGACCACATCTTATGAACATCTCATACAGTTCTGGTGGGAACAGCCGTTTAAACAGACGTCGATTTCTCTCCATACTGAACAGGAACCGTAGGGCTCGGAATGCATTTTTCTGGAAAACAATTGAAAAGTTAAAGCACAACACAAATTTCCAAGATATCAGGAGGTGACATTAGAAGTCAAGTTCCAGTGTGTATGTTTCAAGTGAAAATTTTGAGAAGCTAAAGATGGCAAGAAAGGCTCGTAAAACTTTCACTGCTTATGACTTCCTCTATAAACTGGAAGGGAAAATGATTGCAAATTTACCTGTAAATTTTCGACGGCCTTTCTATCCTTGTCGAGATTAGTTAGTTGCGGTAGGATAAGAAGGCCTATGGAGAACACACCATTCGCTTGAACTATCTGTTGAGCATTTGTATCATTCAGCACCAACTCAGTCAAGGCAGCACAACATGCTGAAATTGATAATGGAGAGATGAGTTACATTCCAGTATAACAATATCAATATCGGAACTCATCAATATCTTCATAAGACAAACAGTTGATTGTTGATTAAACACAAATGGAATAAGTAACCACAATAATCCCCCAAAGTAGTGTGAACTCAAAGCGAATTTCAAAAACGTTCAAGAATTCGAACATGAACTTCTTACCCGACTTTAAAGACAGAACATGTTCCCTCATGTCTTCTCCTTCCTCCATAGGTACCCCTGTTGGAGGCGTTCGCCCGTGAGGCGGGGCACTACTAGCACTGTTTGCACTGCTCGGACGTTCATTCACAAATTTACGATCACTGAAATTAAAGTTTAGATAGAATGTAATCGCTGGGACAGCAACAATCACTGAAAACTAGTTGGATGACAGAGCATGTTAAAGATCCTTTGTACTGTCAGGCAAACGTTAAACCAAGGTCTGAAAACTTGAAGCTGTTGTTCCGGCAAAGGAAACTTACTGTAACAGAGAGAGTAGTAGGGGAATCCCCCCCATCGTCCTGATATCGTTCGAGGCGTCCTGGTCCTCAGCAAGCTGCACCAGGCACCACACAACATTCCATAACAACTTGATGTTATCACTGTGCAACAGACTGAAAGAGAAACACAACACAATTGTTACATGTAAGAGCACATTTTTAAATACTGTAGGGTATCATGACTTTTTCCCGGAGAGAGCATGTTTAGGGTGTTTCTAACACTAACAGGGTTATCCCCCAAGACAAGACTTTCGATCGGCTTCTTAATATTGATTCAAGTTCGCCAACAGTGTGTCAAAAGAGATTGCTTGATGAAGTGCTTTGAACACCGTCAGCCTGGGTAGAGTGCTATATATATATATAAGCCTGCTGAAAGAGCTTTATAGATTCCATATGTACGTGTATCAACGCTGCCCAGATTCATACTGCATGCTACAAATCACTCTGCAGTTTACTAATCAATCAATTGTCAAGCTAATTTATTAGAATCAAGGCAACCAGCCTTCAGTTTACTGGTGATTATCAGTGCATGAAAATCACCATGGTAGAAGTTCCAGTATTCGTTCTATTGGAAAACAATTTTTCCTCTCTCAAATCATGCGTGTTGACATTCTGTGCATTCATATCGCATACTACATTTCATCATTGATCATTTACTCACCTTAGCAACAACGGAATCCCATCATATATCTTCACCATTTCCCGCGCCTGGGAATCTGCGCACAGAGTCCGCAGGAGATTAGCAGCCAACTTCTTGGAGAGATTATCATAATCTTGTAAAATTCTCAGCACCATTTCAATGGAGTTTAATTCTCCAATCATCACACGTGGCTCTTTGCTGGAAAACAGATATGAGAGATGTTATACTTTTTATAACAAATCTTTGCAAAATATTGAGTCTTCAAAACTGGACATGCTCTAACGGCTGATTTTGACAGGATTCACCCATTACCTCTGCAAAGTCTAAAAATATCCTTACCTCTGTGCTAAACTTATAAGTGCATGTAGTGTACAGTGCAGTACTATCACATCGTTACTTGAAAGCAGCAGTACCAGGGCCTTGTGAGCGTTACAGGCGACCAGCCACTGGCGCTGGTCGACTATCGTAGACAACTTCTGGAAGATATCTGCAAGAAGACGAGTTCAATGAGGACAATTCCTAGCATTGGGAAGAAGACAGGACAACACCACTCCTAAGTGGGCACAGTTTGTTCCAATTCTCAAGGCAACTGCACACAGAAGAAGAAATTTGTTGTATGTTGTGATTTTATCTTTCGGCTCAAGTCAAAAGAGCATAGCATGTTGCCATGCGGCCAATTGCCCTATCTTACTTTTACTCCTCATACAAATGACCCCGAGGACTGTATTATTCTTTCAACTTACTGGTCATTTCCTTCAATATATCAACAACAAATGGTCCATCACCGTAGAACAGGTAACTATCTGTGGCCCGCTGTAGGTGCTGCAAAAACAAAGCAAGACAAGAAATTAAGAAGCAGAAAGAAGAGAAAATGAATAGATGATTCCCAGGTCGACTGCCATGTTTCATCGCCAGTTAGATTTGACCTGGGTGGCTTTCGAGTTCTCACCTGTCTGATGTCACGGAATTAGCTCCTACCTGGCACCCACGTTGTGTTTGACACAAAATTGTTCCTAACGTGGATCCACCATCATGTCCTGGGAACCATCTATACACCAAAGATGTTGCGTAACCAACTCTATGAGAATATGTGGCCTAACTTACCTCTGAGAGAACCTTGACCCCATCAGCCTGGAAGAAATCTTTCTGATAGTTGAGATCCCGTGTCATGATCCGCAGACACACCAACACCCGAAGGATGTTCTCGGGAGGAGCACGCAGCGTCCAGTCACTGCGAGGAAAAAAGTATGAAATATGATTATTAAAGGCAGGGAGAACACCCTTGAGAATCATTCCCCAGATGGTGGAGAATCTTATCAAGCCCTCCAACATACCGATCAGCCTACCCTGGAGAGTGCTACCTGAGCTCTGGGTGATTGGCTGCCTCACAGTCACAATAAAAACAGCCAAAATGTGCACTCATTGGTAAATTTACTGAATTAAACTACGTCCATTTGGAAACATTAACAATATCACACAGATCCATGGATCATAGACACCTCTCCGAGTTAAACTTGATTGGACAAAGACTTCAGAGCGACTTTGATTTATCATTACTTACGAACAACACAACCTCTGTTTGACAAGTGCCGAGAAGATTTGTGAGAAGTAGTCATGGTTAGGATGGGTTGAAAAGTGTCGTTCATTCTGGTAGCGGTGGCTGAAAGAAAGGAAACAATACACAAGTTAGAAATATGTCAATGTATACTATTATCTCACTCAAACCACATCCAACTGCAAATGTCAGAACCTGCAATGAACATTTTTTACCTTGACCTTGAAATGGCCAAAGACTTACATCACTGGCTCCAGCATTATTGGAGGGGCATTTGACGGGGAGTGTAATAGAAGGCTGGTGACGCTATAAAATAGAGCCAATAGTTCATATCTAAATATAAGCTAGAGTTAAGAAATAATACCTGAATTTTTCGAGAGCGAGTGCTTCAGTGGACTGGTGTTGCTGAGCACCTGACTTGGGCAGCGGGAGGGGCCATTGGAAAGACTTGTTGAGACTAGGACCTTCTATCTGAATGGACGGCAACTGCAAGAAAATATTGGTTATGACAATGAAGATTGTGGGCACAGTGCTCTTGCGTTTAACCTCCTAATGAACATGGACAGAGGAGATGAGGTAACTACCGCTTTTGTCATAGGTCAGGCTGCTGCTGACTTTACAAGACCACCTGAACAGGATGAACATGGCTGAATCTGGAAGATGCCAGTGCAAGACACCAGCATGCCATGATGCCCTATCTCCAGCACTGCTGGATTCTGGGGACTGGCCACTTGGCCGTACGGTGCATCAATGGAGACAGCTCTGAGGATCAAGAGAGGACCAAGAGGCGACGGCCTGGTTTATAAGAGACACAACCCTTTGGAAAAATGGCAATGGAAAATGTACTCACCTGTTGTTTACTGGCTGGAGTATTGATAAGGCTAAGTAATCTACAAAGTTCTTTTATATCCCTGAAAATATACATTAGTTCTTATTACTACAGCTCCGCCTTTTTTATTTCCATCAACCCCTGACAGAAAGTGGAACGTCGCTGAGCAGCCGCTGTGGAATAGTCGGCGTGAGACTCGACCCAGGTCTTTTTGCCTGACTTGCCTTACTCCACCCAAGGGAATAGATGGGTACCGTTCAGAAATGATTGCAGCGCTGTTTGAGCAGATCACTTGAGTTTGACTGAAAAATTACCGATAGACCAAGGTTAAATTGGAAGTCGACAACCTCTACTGTAGTTGATATCAGACTGTTACTTCAACTTTAACTTTTAACTTCTGAGAACGAAACCCAAGAGGACTTACTGTTCATGGTTAGGCGAGCTAGCACTTTTCCCCTGAGAGGGCATTTTATGGACGGATAAACTCTGACGACGATTCTTCACGACTTCTACATGGTTCGGTTTGTAGTACAGGCTAAGTCTGCAAAGAGAAGAAAGGAAAGTTGGTCAGATGGGCAACGGAGAAATGCTGCCAGCTCCATGTAACGTAGTTTAGGAGCCTCACCTAAGCTGATAAATATGAAATACCGAAGTCATGCATACCATGAGCTAGAGGAACAAAAGCAAGTGAAATTCCTGCTGGCAAAACAACCGAGCAAAACAACCGAAGGTTCCATGCTGACGTCAAGAAGTCCTGCTGGTTGAGCTATTTTAGGTCAAAGACTGCATGGCTGTGTGGTAATATTGGTATGATAATCAATTTAGAACAGGCGAACATGGTAAAAAGATAAATGGAAACCCGAGAAGGAATTTCACGCATACCAAAATAACTTCCCTTTGACGTAAGTGTCCCTATGTAAGACACCACAACATATTAGATCAAGAAAGTTACTGACCGTATATATGTTCATGTAGCACCCCTTGGGTTTAATACGATAACAACCACTACTTTATTAGTATTAGTAGCTGACCTCAACGCCACAAAATAGGACTGAACAGGCAATTTTGCAGCCACAGTCATTAAGTTTTTCATTACAAACTGATTGATGGCGAAGAACAAGGACAAGTAATTACTTTTTCTGACCGAGTGGAGGTGGTGACATCAGTACTGACCACAGGTTAAATGCCTGTCATGCATCCCTGACGAATATAATTGATTGAGCGCTCAACCCAGGGGTAGTTCAATGCTAAATTTGTACTAATTACAAAAGATGCTATTATTCAATTTGGCTAATTAGTAGATAATTGGACCATATGTCTCCTGTCCTGGTCATAAATTCTGACCTCTTTTCTTCCCCCCTTTCACCGTGACATGTCCATCCTTTCAAACACCGGGGACGACTTCCATCAAAACACCACCAGCCTCTACACGGATACTCAGTTGTGTTGGATGCCAAACCGTTCAAGCCTGTGTCTCTACAGGGCATACATCAGTGTCGGCCAAAAACCTTAAGACAGAGAAGTGCTAATGACCTGTTATGGGGAGGGACAGTCGTGTCTCAGCCAGCCCACCTCCCAGGTGTGACCAACAGACGTCTAAAGGAGACAACAAAAGGAGGTGATAATCGACCAACAAAAAAGTGATCCTAGAGATGCAGTAACTACGATAGGAAAACTGTGATTATCCTCTTGTCAATCGTGGAGATTTCATCGTATATTGCCTATACGACAAAGGAGGAAGCAACCTTACTCAAAATGTTACTTTTCTTACTGTTTTCCTGTTTACAAGTAGCGAGGAACATTGCTAGTATTCCAGTACACGAAGAAAACTCAATCCTGTCCAAGTTCACCAATCAATTATTGCACAAGTTGTGTATGGTCAACTAACAAAACCCTAGCATGACTTTTTCAAACTTCATATACCTTTAGCATTATAATCCATTAAGGCCGATGTCTTACACAGTCAAGAAAATTCCATGACATTAAGAAGGCATTTATAGCTAAACTTTAGCACACCTTATTCAGAGGATTAATGTACATATTTCGAGTAAAAGCCTCGGCAGGTGGCCAGGATTTCTTTAGCAAATATAGCATAAAGCATGAAATATGTGGCAAGAAAAATATTGTCACAAATCATACACATGATATAGACCCGGCTTGCTATATTCTTAACCCCTGGAGAGTGCCTTGGTATGACTCATTTTCGATTGCAATATCGAAGCTGTTTTAAGGACAGGTCATCCAGCTCCTTCGGGGATAAAAATATTTTAGGAATTATTTGCCATAACTGGATATAAAACTTTAGTTCTTGGCACATGAATTGCATACCATAACTAAACCCTGGAAAACAATTCTTTCAAACCATAGATTGAGACATGACTCAGTCAGTGGTGAAATTCTCATTGGGATAATAGGTTTTGTGCAATACAAATGATGACAAACCTTCTGAGAGTACTTTTCTCAGGGACCTCATCTTCAAACAAGAATTTGATCCGCTTCCGAGCTTTTGACGGCATCCTGAATTCGTGCTGCAACAAATCGTACAGAAGTCCAACTCCAAATCGTTCAACTTAGAATTTATGCAAGTAGAGACAACACCTTGGCATAACGCTGTATCGCCTTTTCTAAAATTCGGGCAAAATATCTGAATTTGAAACTTTTGAGTCAAACAAGTGACCAAATGTTCAAGCTCGGAGAAATGAGCTAGACAAACAACCACTGAAACCAGACTCTGACCTATCCACTCTGAGGTGACACTGAATACTGGGGACATTCCTGAATTAAGGAGCTGCAACCTGATAGCTCTGGTCATGGATGGCTGAGCATCGTCTGGGCAGGGAACAAACATAAGCCTTTAACTCCATTAGGCCTTCAGTCTACTGCACTGAAAACAACCAATTAACAAATTTCCAACAATGGTTTTGTGACTTTGCTAATTAGCAGTTATCCCCCCTCCCCTTTCCAAATAAACTGTTAAACATGGGTGGCTTGACCTTTATTAGAAAAAAAAATGAGCAGAATTTCACTTTTCCTTGACCTTTCATCTCGCAGTCAGTTAACTTATAATGAACCAGATGCTCAAGTTAGCAGAGCCCTGCTCTCCACTCCCCAACCCATCTTGGTTAAATTCGTGCAGAGGGTGTGGGGGGAGCCATTAGAACAGTCCAACTAATCAGTCCTAGCATTAATTAGCCTGCAGTGTTTCCTAATGTGATCAACTCCTGGAACCTACTCGGCTTAATTATCCAAACTGTTGATGGCTGATTGAGATGTTTCAATATCTTGGAATTCTGGAAGGCAAATTCTTGAAATAACAGGAATTGTTTGAGGAACAGAACGTCATCTAGTTTATAAACAATCAATTGAAAAATTTGTGTTATTTGTTTGCAAAGAAATTTCCAAAAAGTACATGTACCCGTTGGTCTCCATCATTGGCTATACATGTATCAAGTGTAGCAAAACAATCTTAACGCACCCAAAAATTATTTGTATGCACCGTAAAATCTCGATTATTGTTCATGACCCCTACGCTGACCTTAAATTTCTATCATCACCCCAGTTGTATGATCCTGCATAATAAAATAACTGAATAAAACTTACAATAATACGTTTTATTGTCAATAACAAAGGCTTGCCTTGAGCTCTTTGTGAATATCAGCTTATTCGGTATGATATATAAAATACCAACAACAAAGTACAGAATTTTTTTCATCATGCATGTAGGCTTTTCAAGTATTGTGAAATTGAGTTTAGAACATTTTGGAACGAAAGTTAACCCGCCGTTATACAGTTATCGCCAGACGTAACATGGCTTGTTGGGTGCGACACTAAACTCTGCACTACAAAGCACTTTTCAAAGAGATGTGATCTTCGCCTCGGGCATAGACATGATTTAAAAGGACAGTAGCCTAATACTCAAGTATAAGTGAAAAGTTCACCCAGGTCAGAGTTTCTATTACAGACAATCTATTACAAATTCCATAAAAAGGCACAAATGCAGTAAAAATGTGCATCAATTCTCAGAGGAGAAAGACTTACCGCAAGTTTTCCTCCCAAATGTAAAGTGATATACAGAAGTCCAACACACAATAACCAAAGATAGTGTGAAACGCAATAAACTGCGATAAACTCGGCAGCCAGTTCTAGCCAGCATGACCTCAACCACGCAGCGAATGTATGAGCTGTGAAATCACTGAACCATTCATGCTAATAGAATATTCATATTTGAACGGTAAACTAGGGGCAAGTCGGTTCCTGCCATTAGCGGGTCAATATTGCTGAATTGTCATTTGCGAAGCCAGTCAATTGAATCGTGTATAGGCAGCTCAAGGACAAAACCAGCAGTGGTACATTTACAATGCAGCTACTGTAGTTTACAGAATTATGAATTGCTATTTATTTGAACTGTAAATCCTGACATTTTTGCAAGCTATAAACTCAAACTCGATCTACGGCTGGGGTGAGGGTTGCAGCCCGTTTGTTTCTTCGTCCTCCTGAGGACAAGCTCAAGTAGCGCTGGTTGCTTCTTTGACAAGGAGCTCAACATGATCACGAGAGCTGTCAACATCTTTGATCTCATTTTCACTCCATGAGAACTTGAATGGCTGTGATTTTGTGACATAAACTATGACCACAGTAAAGTCACTGTTCACTTTAATACGCTGTTTATCATGGCGTGCACTGAAGAGACACCTGCCTTGAGACATACACCCACCCTTTACAAAAACATGTGCATTACTCCCAAAAGAATGTATTTGACATTATTCTCAAATCAAGCAAAACAGAAATTTCAGAAAAAATATCTGAGAGTAGGCCATGAGAACAAACACTGACCTGCATTTTCAAACGATTTGGTCATTTGTACAAGTAATTGCTTGCCGTATTAGAAATCGTTTGGGCGAATACACAATTCAAATTTGATTAGCCTGGGGCTTGAATTAGTGAAGTAAACATTTGGACATCCGGACAAGTGCAGGACAATGCTGCGTGAAAGTAGAAAGATATAGATTTTTCACCAAGGCGAGCAGAAGCAAATAGTTTAGAATTTAATAGATCTTACTATTCAATATCAATAACATTCCTTTGATAGACAACCCACAATCTGCATGTACTATTATGGTGTATCTTCATGGCATGACCTGATGAACAGTAGTGTGAGTGACTTTATGCCTCCAGTTCATTTATCCACGCTTACTTCTCTCCTCAAGTGAATATTAAAGTTGTCACATTCAGCCAAGTCTCAAGGGAAGATATTTCGCAAATCACAAATGACTTCGCAGATACTCTCAAGTCCAGTGTCAAAAGTTTAGGCCTGTCAGTATTGCACAATATTGGCATTAAAGTAATGGATTAGTAGCCCATTGTTGGATTAAACTCTTATCCACAGATTAGTCAACGTTGCACAGAATACTCCCACCAGTAGGAGGCCAAGTTACTGAACTTACCACGGATTCGGGAAGATAAGCCACCCACAAGCTATTTGGAGCCTGTATTTAGATTGGGTGCCTAGCCAGCCTTCATATTGTTCTTGAGGTTTACCCTAAATCCCGCCTGATCAGTGCGTAAAAATAATATTTTCATGTGTTCCGTTTCATTTGTGTCGCAATTCGGACAATGTTAACTTATCTAGCTCTGACTCGTCTACTTAAGGGCCCTGGGTAACATGTCCAGAGGTGGAGTAGTTTGGGGGAGATGAAATGCACTAATTCTGCAGAATAATAATTCAACTTTTTCCCCCAGTTCTCAACTAAATATTTCATCAACATTTAAAAACCCTGCAATCATGCCATACCTGAAACCAGATTGTTTTTAAAAACTGTTTTACTCAATTACGATACACAGTGCATGGCCGATAATATCGACTCCATTATTCAGCGCCACTGCATTATTTCTATGGACCTTGATCAATTATTTAAACCTCCAATCCATGAATTTTGATATTGATTTGCCTACCATGGTATATTCATGACTGTCTGCATGTCATACATTGTCATATGTGCATAGGTCAGTTCATCTTTCACAGAGTTTTCCCAGCTTTTGACCTATGTAGGATGTCATAGCATGTCTGCACCCTTTAACTATGAGAACTTGGTAAATGCACAGTTTAGATATGATATGAGACAGTAGCCAGAACCGATATATCTTTTTCATTACACTGCCATAAAGAGAGATACCACAGTTCATTTTGCAGCTGACAAATAAAGGCAACTGAGCATTGACATAGATTGAGATTGCAATTTCCTCTCGGGAGGACTAACTCTGACAGATGGGAATGGTTTGAACAACATCAATTTCCTGTGTGTGAGAAACTTACTTCAGATAATGATGTGATATAGAGGGATGATTGATTTTTTAAACCAGCAGCCCTACACTGTAGCAGGTGCTTCTCAAAACTAGAGTCAAGGCAGTGAACAGCCCAACTTTGAAATATTACACACTTATGTCTTGTTTAAATATGTGCTTGACCACTCGAGATAGACAATGTCTGATGAAGCAGGCCAGTGTTTCAGGTCACTTCACTTGGTTCGTTGTAAAATAAAGAAGTCTGGGCAGGTCCAATCTTGTCCCTCTTGACGTTGGGTTCGACTATATAAAAAATTATGCAAACATCCAAAATCAGAAGTTGTTTAAAAAGACCTTGTTCTTAATCTTATGAGATTTGTTTACCGAATCTCATCTCCTTGAATGATTCTGATACGTGCATGAACTCTCTGAACGGGTTAGATAGGCACATACTGTACTAGATGACTGTTGAATTACCTAACTGACAAATATCACAATCAGGATTAGTCAACAACAGAGGTATTTTGTCAATAAGACAAGTTATTTTAAGATAAGATCAGTCATTCTTGAAAGGGAAGTCGTCAAATGTCTCAGACAAAACTTTTGATTGGCAAATTGCACTTTTCCTGTCTAGTGTCTTACTACTTCATACTTGATTTGAGGAGCAGTACTTATGTCTTATTAGGTTTATGGTTATTTCATATCAATAACCAGAAAACTATCATAATTCTGATAATCATTTTGCATAAAAATTATGATCGGTATGTAATTCTATGTAAGGCTATGTATGAGGTTGTCAGATGTGTTACTAATACAGTAGAATCTCTCTATTAAGGACACTCTCGGGACTGACAAATACTGTCCTTAATAGAGAGGTGTCCTGATTAGGGACTACAGAGGTTATCCCTAATAGAGAGGTGTCCGCATGGGGGAGGTTCCAGTATAGCCTACCAACTAAACAAAAATAGCAATGGACCGTTGTTTCTTTCTTTTCTAGATGTAGCATGGCTGGGAAAGTAATGTCGTCATTGGACCTCCGAGTCTGACATGGGAGTGGGACCGCTGACATTCATTGACTGTTATGTTTTGTTGTATTGTAATATAGGCCTAGTTCAAGTTCAGCTCCAATCCAGTGGCTTGACACTGACAGTGACACTGTCCGCAGTTTGCTTAGGGCTTCTGTCGTGTTCTGAGTATGCGCGTTTGCTTAGTTTGGGCTCTGAGCCCTAGGCCTTAGGTCCATTAATTATCCATTGATGATGGTTAGCCATGAATGCATGTACATGATGATGATGTATGGTAGCCTACCTGTCAGTGTCAAAATGCCAAAATAGAGAATACATTACAGTATATAGTAGGCCTACTCACCTTTCAACAAAGATTTGTCCTCAAATTGTTGGTATTTGCAAATCAGACGATATAGAACGGATATTTATGACATGAACTAAGATATGAACCCAACCGCAAACGTCTGATGCCAGTAAATCAGGCACAAATCGTGATAAAACAGGAGGAAATCCGACAACTTCTTCACATTGGACCTGTTCACACCTATTTGCAAGGAACGGTGCTAAGAAAAATAGTAATAAACATTTGTTCTTTCCCTATGGTATTCTTACATATAGACAGAAGTATTTATCAAATTTATCATTTATTTTGAGTTTTACATTTTCACTTAGTATTTTTTCATCGAATTCGGTCAGTATACGGGGAAATTATGAATGACGGCACCTGTATATCAATGCGCGACCAGACGCTTTTTAACCTCGGATGCAGTATACATGTCAGGGGTCGGCGTACTTGGAATTCTACAGTAAAAACTTGCTATTACCGAGGTAGGTAAGAGTACTCTCCAATCTCCCGGGCGCCGGGCCAAATGTCCAATTTACATGCACCCGCTAAAATTGTCACAGTAGGTCGAGTGAGACCTGGCAACGATGATCACCATTGACGATGCTTGGAGAATGAGTACTGGCTACACACCAATAATAGATTTTAAGCCATTTTCCTTTAGACATTAACTGCCATAACTTTTTACCAATATCTCACTCGAACCTTATATTTGCAGGGCAGAAAGACCTTACCTAGGGCATAAATCCGTATAATTTTTGACAGGTCATGACCATGATAATTTCAGGGTTCAGGGGTCTGAAGTTTTTGGGGGTCGTTTTTTATCTTAATTTCACGCGTCCAACACGTTTAACGGCTCAGCGGGTTAATTGGATCCCCAAATCCACGCCAGCGAATATATGAGGCTCAAAGTTCATCAGAATGTTCGCCAGAAACTACTTTAATTCCTGATATCAGAGAAACTACATCCTGATTGCATAGATAGCACCCCTACTGGACAGTGAGACCATTGATTCGTGATGCAGAGCCTCCTCTCGTTGACGATGCGTCCCGGCAAATGTGGAAAATATTGACGCTGTTTACTTCTTCGCACATGTGCACGTTGTTGTGAGTTCAATGAGAATTCAACAAGTTTGCTTGCCAAAGTTTTCAATGTTGATGGGAGTCCCAAGTTAGACCAGAAGATGTTATCATCTATGTGATTATGTATGTTTTTGGTCTGTTTCAGTACACTTGGGCAGTTGTAGAAATGTTGGTAAAATAAGGTGTAAATTGGTGGTGTACATTCGTACTAGGAGTAGGAGTAGGAATGTATTATGTACACTTCAGTACCAATATACTGTGGTGTAGGGGCCTAGGCTAGATTTTTCAGTGTTTCCCTGTCTTAACCTTCAACAAGTTCATGTAACTCACACTAGATCATGAAGGAATGTAGTTGCACAGGTTGAACATAGTATAGTTAGGCCTACCATATGTTACCATGATTAATGACTACTCTCTATTTCAGCAATCCTGAATATTTTCAACTGCCAATTCAGTAGTTGACAAGATGAAGAGGAAACAAGACAAGCCTGAGATGGGAAAGGATCCTCCCAACTTGAAGAGATTCCGTGCCAGCATTACAGCATTTAATGCCAAATATGCCTCAGAAGACACTACAGATCCAACTCCAGTAGAAAGTAAAGACAAACCTAAGATGAATCGCAAGCAGAAGAGAAAAGAGGGGAGAAAGCTGAAGAAGGCGAAGAGGAATGCATTCTGCAGTCATGCTCCAGTAGGCCTTGGTGGTTTTATGATTTTATATTAATTTATTAAATTCTAAAGTGATCTTTTTTCTGCTTTCTGGTTGTGACAGTGGCCTCAAGACCAATTTTTATTGCCTGGAATTGGAAAGTATAATCAAACACCGCTGAACATTTGTATGCACAATCATGCAATTATTAGTGTCAGAAATTGATATTAATGTTCTTATTTTAGATCCCAAAAACTATACAGGATTTGCACCCTGCACCAGTTAAGAAGGAAAAGAAGGTGAAGACCCCTGAAGAGCAAAAAGCACTAAACAAGAGAAAGAAAGAAAAACAAAAGGCAAAGAAAAGGGAAAAGGAGGAAGAGTCTAACAAGGTAGGAGTGAATTTTACACTCTTGAACTGAAGAGGCTAGTGCGAGGGCTGGTGATGTCTGACTTGGTTGAGTAGAATTGAAAAATTCCGTCTCTTTCTGCATCGAAAACTGTGGGCTTGACTCCTGGTAAAAGATGTACCCATGTGATTGACAGGTAGATAAGGCAATTCCTGTGTAATAGCATGTTTCTCTCTGACCAGTAGGCCAATGAGACAGATGTGACCAATCATTTCCAATTCTATTATTTTCCTCAAAGGAAAAAGAATTGAAGAAACAAGCAATGGCAATAGCAAACAAGAGAGAAGACAAACTCATCAAACAGCTTGAGAAGAGCATGAAAATGAACAAGAGGAAGAAGAAAAAGGCTCCAGGAGAAAGCACCCCACTGCCAAAAGCATTTACAGATGATGGCCTAGACTGTATCCTTTATTCAATAAAGCACCCCACGGTCAAAAACATTTACAGATGATGGCCTAGACTGTATCCTTTATTCAATAAAGCACCCCACTGCCAAAAGCATTTACAGATGATGGCCTAGACTGTATCCTTTATTCAATAAAGCATCCCACTGTCAAAAGCATTTGCTGATGAGGGTCTGGACTGTATCCTGCAAAAGTGTGATCCTTGTGTATATCAATTATATGCTTACTCCAAATATATTTTTCGTTTTCCTTAACGTCTTCCCAGATCTTTTAGATGCCGTTGATTCAAACAAACTAAAAGCTATCTATGATGAGGAGGGGGAGTCCGACCTTGACCTTGGGCTTGATAGTGGCTCAGATCAAGAGGGTTCTGAGGAGGAATCGGATGGTGAAAAGAACATTTTTAACATATTTTAATTCTTCGACATTATTCTAAGATGGTGGTTTGTTTAAAGAGCTTTATACTGTCATGCTTCAAACCATTTGTGAAAAGTGGAGCTGGGAGATCTGTCCTTGTCACTTTAGATTGCTGCAAGCTGTATGTTGTGCTTTTTCTTACAGATTCAGATTTGTATGAAGAGTCGCCTCTAGAACCATCTGATTCTAGCAAAGACGAGGAAGCTGCGGATTTCTTGCAAATAATCCGAGCAAAGGACAAAGGTGCAATAAAACAGGTCAAGTTCCTGAAAGAGCCAGTAGAGGGCAGTGATGGTGGTGACGTAGAGAAGAAGTCGAAAAAGAAGGAAAAATCAGTAAAATTTGCATTGGAAGACGGTGGTAATGTTGCTTATGGTGAATTTAGTGGGAACAAACTTGGGCAGAATACCTTGACTAATATCGATGTTGGGACTAACGTTCTAAAGGGTAAGAAGAAAAAGAGTGGTAAATCAGTTGGAATTTTAATAGAGGGAGAAGGAGTTAGTGATAGTGACAATACTGGTGTTTCTAAATTGAAAATGGTTAAGAAAGGTCAAAAAGTAGTCCCTGAGTCTGACTCTGAGGAAGAAATACGTTTAGACTCTGGTGATGATAAGGGGTCTGATGAAGAAGAGCGAGAGGAAGATTCTGGGGAGGAATTTGAGGATGAGGAGTCTGGGTCGGTACAGTTAGATTCTGAAGCATCAGATGAAGAGGAAGAAACAAAACCAAAACTGAAAGAGGATATTTATGGACGACTGAGGGATGCTGAAGGGAATGTTTATAAAGAGTCTGAGGTTGGCAGAGGTGGTGGTGGAGCATACGTACCTCCTGCAAAGAGATTGGCAATGGCGCAGGGGTCAGAAAAGAAGAAGATCGAGTTGGAGAGATTGAAGAAACAGTTGAAAGGACTTATGAACAGGTGTGTATTCTTATGCCCGTTTCAGCCAGTTGTCTTTCTCTCTCTTTGAACATTGCAGCGTAGGTCTTATCATTGGTGTTTTTGTTGTCCAGACCGAATGGGGGTAGGAGATCATGTAGCATTTGAAAAAAAGCAAATTGAACTTTTGTTCTGTCTCAATTCTAGTAGAACTGGAGAGAAATTAGTTATTGTTTATTTTAATTCAATGTTGTTTTCTCCAGAGTGAGCGAGTCCAATATGCAGGGTATATGCGGCCAGATAGGTCAGCTCTACCTCCATCACAGCCGTGCTGACATGAACGAGAGCCTGACGGAGATTCTGATGACGAACTGTATTTCACCGGTGTTGACGCCAGAGAGACTTGGGTTGGAGTTGGCCATGCTGGTCGCTGTGCTGCATTCTAATGTTGGCATTGAAGTTGGTAAGAAAGATTGTTTGATCCGTGTAGAAAATAGAAATGTCATTAATAGGGCATCAGCGTTAAATGGAGCAAATATTCGGCATTTAGCGGGTAGGGGCCAATTTTCGGCAGAAAAGACAAACTCAACAAGGTTGTTAAAACGCTTAATCAAATGTACATCAAAGTTGCAATTTCATGAAACCCCAAAGTAAAATGACCACAGATATTTCTGGGTTTACGGTATGTACATGTATCCCATGCTGAAATTTTAATGAAATAAGCGACAAAGAATAAGTATTACTGTTTTATTTTCCAGGTGCTTTCTTCCTACAGCAATTGGCCAATAAATTTGATGAGCGCTTCAAATTGGGTGGTAACTATGGCGACGGGAAGGAGGCAGATAATATCTTGATTATGATTGGTCACCTTTATAACTTCAAGGTTGTCCATTGCCTGCTCGTGTTCGACATCCTCAGGAAGCTGACTGAGAGTTTTCAGGAGAAAGATATCGAACTGATCATGGGATTATTAAAAAGTAAGTAAAGGGTTTTTCATATCGATCTGGCCAAAGGTACTCAGCTGAACTCAGGAATGTGACCAGATCACATTTACCAAAAGATAGTCACGAGACCACCAACTGATGCCCTAGGTGCCAAGAATGAAGAAGAAGAAAAATGGTGATTGATTTATGAGTGTCTCTCCATTTCAGATGTTGGTTTTGGCCTGCGTAAAGACGATCCCGCCGCCTTGAAGGAGGTCATAGTCCAGGTTCAGACCAAAGCTAACACGGCGGATATGGAGCAGTTCAAAGACAAGTGAGAAATTCACTCGAACCTCCCTAAGTGGATACCTCTGTACTAACAACACCCTCTCTATTGGGGATACCCTCAGAACTAAGAAAAGCTGGTCTTGAAGGAGAGCTGTCCTTGATTTGAGAGGTCAAATTGAATTCAAACCACCAATTTGAGTCCAAAACTCGCCGCTGCTCTCCCATGCAATACAGCCAGATCAAGAGCTGATTCGGGAAGTAACCCAGACTTTATCTCTGTCAAGAAGATGGTTTCAAGGCTGTGCAATTCCTAGCGCCACATGGGCCTTTGATTCCTTTTTCTTGGGCAGGCTAAGAGTTGGGATTAGGGGTGAATGTGCAGCGTATCATGATTTCAGTGAAAATATTCCGATTCTTTTCTCAGATCTCGGGTGAAGTTCATGCTGGAGGTGCTGCTTGCGATACGGAACAATAATGTGCGGAAGATACCTAACTATGACCCGTCACATCTTGAGCATTTAAAGAAACTTCTTCGAGGATATATAAAAGGTATGTTCTTTCCTTTTGTACATGTACATGTAATACTGGGTAAAGGTTCATCAAAAGTGTATTTGATTGACAGATAGTCAAGTCATAGTGGCATCAAGATATATATTGCACTGTCACAAGTAGACTACATGTTTTAAACACATTTTTCAGGTTCCGGCTCAACGACAGACTCGGAATTAAGAATATCGCTCCACGATTTGGTGAATGCCGAGAACAAGGGTAGATGGTGGGTGGTAGGATCAGCGTGGACTGGCCGCGAGACAGACAGACGAGAAACAGGTAAGAATACAAATGACAGAGTTCTCATCCGAACTTCCCCTGAGTGGCATCATTCAATTCAATCGGCAGCATCCAATAATTTAGACCAAATAATTTTTCACATTGTAACTATTTGTGACAGTATTTCATTAGGCCACTGTAGACCAGTTGTCGCCACTGTAAAAATTCATTGAATATGTTTTGGTATCGCTTCAATGTCAATTTCAAACTGGAAAGACCAGTATTGTATTGAATAGTTAGCATGGTCCTGCCATCAGCTGCAATGGAGTCCTCAGTGCTAGCTCGAATTTCACACAGGCTCCAGCCCTACCTGTCTTTTCATGCATGGATTATTTCATTCCTTAATTGTTCAGTCTCCAGCCAAACATCTATTGAATTGCCCGAAAACATCAGTATGGAGATTATGGACTTGGCTAAGAAGCAACGCATGAACACAGATGTCAGACGGACGATCTTCTGTGTGCTTATGACAAGCGAGGTGAGCTGATTATATTATACAAAGTGTTCAAAATGTAAAGAATTTTCACCAGATATAAGTTTAGATATCTTTCCTAGGTTGATTCACTCATAAAGTCACCAATAGGTGTACTAAGTCACAGTACAGTGGGATTATTCATGCTTGTATGATGACCTGCTTCCCTCACTGTGCATATAAGTCACCTGGAGACCACCCGTTAGACCCCTACCTCCTGCCTTTAGGACCCCTCAACCCCTTAATCCCTCTTGATAATTTGTCGAGGAAAATGAAGGTTTCATCTATCTTCCTTTCAGGACTTTGTTGATGCCTTTGAAAAGTTGTTACGACTGAGCTTAAAGCACCAGCAAGAGCGAGAAATCATTCACGTCATCATGGACTGCTGCTTGCAAGAGAAAGTATTCAATCCATATTATGCATACTTAGGCCAGAAGTTCTGTGAATACGATAGGAGATTTCAGGTAAATAATAAATAGATCAGAATTGTGTCTTCTGATCAAACCCTGAGGCTGAACTGCCAGTGTTAGCTCTTGGGATGATTACATGTTGGGTGGAGCCCATGCATTGAGACTTGTGATAGATGTCAGACGGTCAAGGAATATCCATTTTGCCTAAAAAACTCATCATATCTGAGTGACCGAATGTGATACAGGTGTCTCTTTCGACCATATCTTTGACCAATTTTGTTTTGTCTTTTTAGTTTTCAAGTACATGTAAATGTTCTTCCAATATCATGATATCTGCCTCTTCTCTTGTAGATGACCATCCAGTTCCACCTGTGGGACAAGCTGAAGACATTACAAGGCCTATCAAATCACAGCATGAGCAACCTAGCCAAGTTCCTTGTCCATTTGTTTGCTACCAAAGCTTTGTCGATTTCAGTGTTAAAGGTGAGGTACTCTTCCTTCTTCAATGTTTGTTCCTGTAGGTGGGGAGTAAATGTTCAGGGGAGTATTCCTACTCCTAAGAGAGAGATATCAGAGAGAACTACAGGCCTGGCTGTGCAAGTACTTGAAAACATGAACCAGTGTCTTCAACTGAATTTGCGTCTCAAGGGACAGCTGTCCTACATCATACCGATAGCTCTGGAAGTGATAGGTGTTGATGTTAAAATGCTCCTGTGACAGCCCTGACGGTGACAGCTATCTTCCTCCACCAAACCTCTTTTCCAATATTATTGTATAATAATCTTTCTTTCATTACAGGTTGTTGAATTTGGTGAAATGGACAAAATAATGGTGAAGTTTTTACGCTTCATTCTCCTTGGTTTATTAGTCGACCACGCTGACTACACGATTAAAGATGTCTTCCATCGCATCGCTACGTTTCCAAAGTTACACGTTCTACGAGAAGGACTGAAGTTATTTTTGCATCATTTCATTCTGAAAAACAAGGAAAAGTATCCCACGGGAGATGTGAATCTTGAGCAAAGGGTTAAAATGGCAGAGGCAGCATTGAAATCTGGAGAGACGAAGTTGAGGATGTGATTGTGATGTGATTGGATGAACTAGGACTCCATCTTTTGATCACTCTCTGTGTTTAGTTTGAACCATTGTTTAATGACTTTCATGGGTGGCTATTCATGCTGAGTGTGTAGTTGGATGTCAGTTGAAGATTACAGCAGTGCTGTCTGCAGTGAGGGCATCTAATTCTAAGGACATCCTTCGAAGTGGTGAAAACGAATGTCATGTTTCATGAATGGGGAGCAGGGGTCTGCCACGAAATATGTTTCACCAACTTGATCACTACCAATATCACTTCTGACTGAAAAATTATGGTGCAGACATTGTTTGCCTTAGGGATCATATTTTTGTTAAAATGTGCAGAACTTCATAATAAATGATAAAATCTCGAAAAATTATTGTCTTTGTTTTTAATGTGAATGCTGAAATAGAATGAGTGCTGACCTGGTCAAATTTGTCTTCTCCTGAAGTTTTTTAAAATCTGCCATGTCTCCTTGGAAGCGAAGTGTCTGACATGGAGACATTGTCACAACCTATCTCTGTCCAAACACTTAGGTGAAGTGGGCTATACTGTCTTCCTTGTCATAATCAGGATGTCTCAGAAATGATCTGTTCAACCTAAAGGTCCTGACATGGAGACGTCAGCACAACCAAATTAGGCTGAACTGTCTTCCATGCTATCTGAATGTCTCAGAAAGGACCTGTTGAGCCTTGGGGGGGGGGGGGGGCTGACATGGAGAACTCATCACAACCAATGTCTGAACACTGAGGCTATACTGTCTTCCTTTGCTACATTCAGATTGTCATAGGGAAGGATATGCACAGCGTCAAGGGACAGACACTGAGGCATCTTCTCAACCTAGCGCTGCTTGACTAGTTTGTGGGGCCTTGTTGGACATACTGTTGCAGTCGTCCTTGCTTCATACAGAATATATCAGAAAGGATGATTCTGTAAGGACTTGTACACTGAGGGCCTGGTAAGGACATATCGTCAGTACGTAGCTCTGATTCATCAGTTGCGGGTCAAACTGACCGCAAATGTCCATGCCATATATAGAACTCTCAGAAAAGATCTTTAAAAGTCGTTTGATCCAAGGGGCCTACACGAAGACGTTGTCACAATCTATTTAGCAATTCAACACAAGTTTCAAAGCCTATTAGAGGATTTCAATCAAAATTTCAGTGCGGCCATGTTTTATTTATCATTTCAATCTGTTTATAACAAGAACTATGCTGGCGTTGTCCATATCCTATTACACTTTATTTGAATAGCCCTCATGTCTTGGTGTACGAATCATGTCGATTTCATAACGAGCCATGGACACAGGGTTCAAACTCGCTTCTCGCGAGACCCGTGATCGGCATTCCACGTGGCGTCCGGGAAGGAGTGGGAAAGATGTCCACAAAGTTTTTCACAAAAAGCTCGATTTTCAAGAGTAATAAAGCATATTTCTGCAAAACGATCTAACGAGTATCTTCGGTAAGTAATCCTCGACATTTTCAGGTCGTTTTGGGCGAAACTCTTAGATTGACAGAGCGAAAAAATGCCACGATAAAGTGATCCTTCACTCCGTCGCGTGCACCATGGGCTCCGGCCACCAAATTACTGTGAACTCCGCTCTTCCCCGTCCAAAAGTTGGTCTGATGCCCGTGTCTTAATGTACATGGCTAATGAGTTTGCGCCGTCCTCAATTAGCAATCCGCTATAGGATGGAAGATACCAAATGACAATGAATTCGGCTCCCCGCCGCCTTATGAGACAAGTTCGGTGAAACTTTTACAACGCCTTCTCTTTCGGCAACTCTGGCTAATACCAGTTCATTTTTCAAGACATTTTCCAAACAACATTTGTCCCTTTCTCCTACGTACTGTCCTTGATATATACTTTGATCGTTTTGGATGAAAGACAAGCGGTTGCAACTAAGTAGTTACTTAGGGAGAGAGGCAAAATGTAGAGTTTTCTTTTTATTGGTCAATGCCGTCCACTAGAGGAGATACCCATGGTCTTCAATGAAGTGTACTCATTTCTGTCTTCTCTCATTATTTGCAGATCAAAGGCCAGAG
Organism: Lineus longissimus; assembly: GCF_910592395.1. NCBI lineage: Eukaryota > Metazoa > Nemertea > Pilidiophora > Heteronemertea > Lineidae > Lineus > Lineus longissimus. The sequence continues at coordinate 4,555,130 of NC_088323.1, read as the reverse complement.
AAAAGTTGTCTAGTCGTGAACACTATGGCGTCCCATGGAGAAAGAACATCAGTCCTATTTGTCCAATGGACCAAAAAGTGAGTATAGATTATATACCTTCAAAAACATATAAGGCGGCTTAAATGTTTTTGATACCATACATCTGGCGAATAAACCGTTTACAACAGATTGGCCATTTTGTTCACAGGCAACTTGAGTTTACCATGACAGAAAAGTCATTTTTCTAATCAAATGGTCATCAAAATCATTCAAAATATCCATCAACATTACAAGACACGGACAACTTCAAGTAAATTGCTTGAATTGATATACAGGTACTTTTATGTCATGGTAAACTTACGTTGCCTGTGAAAAGGTCATAACAAAATGGCTGACATTTGAATCCTAAATTTGAAATGAGTGCTTGTCAAAGATTTCTTTACCAACCTGTTTGCGCTGATTGACCATCTTCTAAACTGCCATCCTAAAACTTTGTTTGAAGCCAAACTCGTTATCTTTATTGCATTTATTTTTGTTATCTCTATCTCCGGTGAAGTTTGATAGATTAACCCGAAGGGAAGCGCCATGGCTTTGTCGGTTATATCAAAGCAGAAGCGCCTCTTGTCAGTCCTCTGGCCCTCCGTGGCCTCCGACCAAAAACCTGAAGCCTGTATTTGATGTAACTAATATTCTTTCACCCATTTAAAACTTTGTTTTCTTTCCTGTCGTTTCAGTATACGTTGACGCCGTCCATAGCCTACCTTGCCTCCTCGTCCAACTCCATCCACGAATCGCAACCCGATTTCTATGTTGTAAAACCAATCGTTTTTCATCTGTATTCATTTTCACTGACTTTGAATAAAACTTATAAACTTATGTCTATTCTTTGCATATCATTGTAAAAGTTTCGAGGGGAGCGCACTAAACAATTACTTTATAGTTACAATTGAAATCCACTTCTCATTACTGAATTGTGGTGTCCACTATCTGCCTGAATATACTTTTTGGGAAAATATTCTAAGTCCACAGATTCAGTCTATGGCATTGTTTCCAGTTGATTCTTCCTGCGATTTTTTCTTCAAAAATGCTCTAAGTCCACAGAAGTAAAAAAAAAATCGAGCGTGACTTCGCTCCGTAATTTTTTTCCATGATTTTTTCTCAAAAATACGCTAAGTCCACAAAAGTCGAAAAAAAAGTTGTGCGTGACTTCCCCTCGTAACTCTTTTCTTCTTAAAAGTTACGGAGCCAGGTCACGCTCGAGTTTTTTTTGGACGTTTTTGGAGATAGCCTATATTCCGGGGTCCCCCTTTTTTCCAAAAAAATCCGTCGATCCTGGTTGTCCTTGTCCTTGTCTTGTGTGTAGTCGGCTAAATATGGCAATTGCAAACTTCATTTGTTATTATTATGTTCAATGTTTAACTATTAATACAAGTCTTCAAAGTGAATATTATGTGCGACTTTGTAAGCGGAGTTGTCAGATTCTTTGAGGCCATTTGCTGAACAACTTATATGTTATACCATGAAGTGAATTGCGTAAAGTATTCAAAGTATTATGCAGAGAAGTTTAAGTTTGATGTTACTTTGTTCAAACTGTCGTGCAGAAGAGGACAAACGAAAGACTTTGAAACTTGTCTGATGGCCCTGAATGGCGCAAGCCTATCAGAGTAATTTCAGAGCAGTTTCAAAGTCCTTTGTTGACCCTTTTACCAACAATAAACGGAAGTATCATCAAACTTAAATATACTGCATCACACATAAATCTCTCACACATACATGGCGGTAACACAAGTTGCTCAGCAAATCAACCAACGAAATCTGGTAACTTTGCTTACAAACTCATAGCTGCACATGATATAAACTTTGGAGAAAGTGTATTAGTAATCAAAGCTAAACATTGAACACAATGACAACCAATGAAATTAGCAACATTGCACAGTCTTAGGAATAAAGGTCTTCACGTATTTCAAACCCTTTTTGTGTCATGCCATAGGGAGACCGTAAGGATTTTGTTTGAAATCAAATTAGTCTGAAATACGTGCCCGTCAAATCATGAAAAAACTTTATTTCTAAGAATGTAACATGCCATATTTGACTGCTTTTGCTTGTGGTTTCCTCTGCCTCCACCATATTCCAAATGGGGAGACATCAAACGAAACCAAAGTAACCGTATGAAAGTAACCAAAAAGAAGCAGAATTTAAAATTATCATATTTTTAATATAACTTTTCAATCAGACTACATTTCATACAGATGAATTATGGTACATCGCAAAGATGGCGAAATACTGTTAAATCACGTGTATAAGACCCTATTTCATTAACTTTGATACCAGATCAATTCATTAAAGACGAATTTTAAAAAGATTTTGCTGATCTAAAAACGTCTGCAGTATCTTGTATTTGTAAGACAAAACACTTATCACATGCAGTTGCCTTTGATTGGTCTTTGGTCTCTATTTCAATGAATCATACCCGCGATGTGTATTTTTCTTACACTGAGCCTGGGTAACACATCGCACCGGTATGGATGCATGGATATAGAGACCCGCCAATGACCACAAGTTTGGCACCGCTGAAACGTACATGTACATGTACACACATTTTAAAAAATTCATCGGGTGGTCTTATAGTGGTGAGTTTAAAGTATTTCTTATACACTGTCAGATTTTGTAATTATCGTCAGGGACTAGATCAAAAGTTACCGAAATTGTTTCTTTAGGATTTTAAAGATGCCAACTCAATTGCTGATCAAGAGTTCCCCAAGGTTATTGAGGTTTTGGGCATATAAGCAATATGTGTGACCCTTATATGGCGACGCGAATTCATACCCCCCCCCCCCCCCCATCAGATTTCATTTTATTATGTATAAATTCTAAAGAAACAACTTCGTAAAAATTTGAAAGTGTTGGCCATGACTGACGTCATTTTTATCATAACTTTCAACTTGTATAGGCCTACACATGTACAGGGTGTCCAAAACTGGTTGACTGCCAAAATCAGAAATTCCAAATTAAATTGTCCACTTCGACTAAAACAATAAAATTATTAATTAATCAAATCAGGTTGGCCTATACATTAATTATCGTTCCAAAAATCACAATCATGTTTGTGAAACTGAACGGTACAACGCTTAGAGCTAAAGGCCTATATCCACATAAGCGATTTACGCACTCTGGCGTGACTGAGAGTAAAACCCATATTCCTGTGAGACATTTCTTGAGAAACAAAAGGTCGGAAGTGACATTTTGTTTTTGACCCTTCGAAACGTCGAAAAATACCATACAAACTAAAACAATAGAGAGGTTCAGACTTTGATCCGATAACGAGTTAATATCTAATTGTTCTCTGGTTTACGTCATAAAGTCCCGTTGGTGGTTTCGTATTATTACTTCTAATGTTTCAAGCAGAAAGTACATGTAGTTTAATTCTTTTGAGTAATAAGTTTTTGTTTCTTGGCACACCTAACATTAAAGACACACCTATTTTGTCGTCGGTCATAATGACATCTCGTTCTCGGATCAAAGTCTTAACCTCTCTATTGTATTTTCCAAAACAACACATCAGTGATGGGGTACATGATAACTTATAAAACATGATAAAGCGCATTTAGGGAAGATTTCGTTTGGGAATGTTAGTTATGACCTAATAAAGGGACCCGGATTGGTCGCAGTTTTACTTCAGTGTGGGCCGATATCAGGCCTAGACCTTTCTTACCCTTTAGCTATCTTTCTGAATCATCATTGAACAATGTCGATAAATCAGGTGGAGTAATGCTATGATTATATGATTGGATTTACGGCTGAAAAGACCACAATAGCCTCGCCCAAATCCTTTTTGGGAAAAGAAATGGACTCCCATTCATTTGACAATGGGTCGCCCCTGTGGCATTTTGGGTTTAGCCAGTTGCTCGTTGCCAGCCCTGATTAGGAATAGGTTTGGTGGTCGAGTGGTTAGAGCGGTGGACCTGCGACCAGAAGGTATTGGGTTCAAATCCCGACCGAGGTTTTTTTGCAATTTTTTTTCCATGAAACTTTTTTTAATTGGCAGCCAAAAACACAAGTTTTGAGAAACATACCCTTTCGTGAAGTTCGCCGGTGCAAGCGTTTTTGATAGTTCCCCATATTTCAGTGTTTCCAGGCAAAAAGATCAACATGGCTTTTCAATTAAGGGAAACAGAGACGCGTCAAATCGTGAAAATATCTATCACTGTTCTATTACTATCAAACAACACTAAAACACAGACACTGAAATATGGGGAACAACCAAAAACGTTACACCGGATTCGACAATCTCGGTGGTCCCAAGCATGAAGATGATGACAACATTTTAGTTATTTTGATAGATCAAGGGATTATTTGCAATTAAAAACATTGAGAAAACTTCTCAATTGAGTAAGGGAGGTGGTGAACTTCTTGAAATTTTCTAATTTTACAAAGTGGTGAACTTTTTCAAACTTCATTTCGAGAACTTTTCATCGATCAGGACTCTCAGCACTGTTTAGATCAGCAACGCGAAGTTTGTCATCATGTTCATGCTATGGGCAACAGAAAAAATTGTGTGGTTTCACAAGCTTACGTTTTATCTTACGTTTACGGCTTCAAAACATTGCTTGCAATCGACTTGCTTGTCATTCGAGACTATACGTCATTAAAGATGATGTTGCTAATTATCAGCAGGACGAAACATTTTCGTTGTGTTACAATTTTCTATTTCGAAACGTAAACTATCATAACGCGTTGCAAGCTAAACCTCACTATAATGCCTAGTTTATGCCAACCAAATTGAGGATGTCTGAAAGAAGTCATCTTGACCACCAAGGTTTTCGCATCTTATCAAGATTTACCGACCCGGCCAAGTTTAAAGGGAGCATAGACCACTATGAGGGTCACACGATTCGGATAGTTTTCAGCATAGCTTTGATGACAAGTGTAACTAAAGTCTTTAAGAGACATTTTCACAAAATATTGGCCTTGCCTTCAACTGGTCATTGTTCTTCGGGAACGAGCTAGAAGTTCATCCTGGTCGCCCTCCTCAGTCGAGATTTCCTCTTCCTTTCACAACAACATCTGGAAAATACAAGTTGACGGAATTTTGAGAATTTTGCAGAGGAATAGACGAGAAGAAGGGGATGACGTTGGAGTGTGACAAAATTCACCCGAAAGGATGGTTTAAGATGGAATGGAGCAAAGAGGAATCGTCCATGTTACGTTCATGGGACCTCCAGATCTATAGGCGGCAGATTAATACGAAAACGAAGTAATGTCTAACGGACATGATATACTTTGGGCTTCGAATGAAAAGGGACTAGAATTGTCCGTGTTACGGGCAATCTTTTTCTTGGCGCCAACAGAACATGAGACATATGAAGAATGACTATAGTCCTTGTTACGGGCATGACATCCCTTGGTTTCAAATAAACAGGAAAACATGATATCTTCAGGACGGAGAAGTAGGAAGTGTCCATGTTACATAAAACGACTTTTGTGCCTTGACTGCGGAAATGTGACAACAAAGTGGCCAAAGCGTATCGATATAAATGCGGTATTACACTCCCGATTGAGAATGAAGACGATCTGTGAACCCGACAGACAGTTCATTCCAAAACTAATGACGTAGGCCTACACAGTCATCAAGCTTATTGCTGTAAAATCGACCAGGAGCCGAAATCTCGTTGACGTCGGTCACGACGCGGAAGCTGCAACCCTGAATGTCACTATGGCTGCTGACCGACTTTGCAGTAGTGACCGTAGATACAAATTGCGAGACAATCCAGCCAATAATAATGAGCACTTTCGCCAGTGGCTTAATGGTCTCCGTTGTTATTTGTGGTCGCGTAGAACGTAATGGAGTTTTAGCAAAAAATAACAATAAAGTCATTCCTCCACATCAACATTCACGCACTATGCCTTAGTACTCTTGGCAATGCAGCGTCATACCAAAGACTTGCTCGGAATATACTGCATGGCACTCTCATTTGGAGATATACCCGCATTAGGAACGGGTCTTTAGAATGGCTTTCTTCATAGAGGATCCCCGTAACAGACCGCACAATGGTGCACCAAGTTTGTTAAAAAAAACCTAATTTGCACAAAAATGAATTTAAATGCTCTTCGCATCTCACAGCATCAAATTTAGATGGTTTGGTTTCAGTCTTACCTTGTTATCTTCAGTTTCTTTGGTGAAAATTGAAAAACCTCATCATGGTGGCTTCCTCCACGTGTTGGAATGGGCGCCTCGCAGAGGCTTCTGGGTGATACGACGTAACTCTGAAACATGGACCATGAATGGATATTGTTTTGATGAACGTATGACATCATTGGGCAACGACTGGTCACAAACCTTCTGCAATCAAGTGCGCTCAATTTCAAGCTGTTTAATTCAACGACCAATGCCCATTTAAATCAAAATCAAAGTCAACTGACACTGACGAAATCGACCCCGGCCCATTGAAAGAAAACTTGGTGTATTTAATTCTCTTTTGAACAACAACTCACCCTTTTATGCGATAAAAACAAAGTTCTAACCGTTAGCGAATGCCACGTTTTTCGGCGAATTTCGTCTCCGAATCTCACGCCAGGTTTAGATTCAACCTGGATACCAGTCACATATCTTGGAAATAAACCCCCCAAAAATGGTTTTGAAATATGCTCATGAAGTGTGTTATTGAGTGAATCTCGACCCAGCAGGGGTCCCACCAGGACATGATGATCCTCGGTCTAACTGTCTCTGGAGAATGAAGGTCCTATATGGTCCCGGCTACCAGGACATGATAATCCGCTGTCCGGCACACTGTCCCTTGATAATGAAGGTACTTAGTGTCCTATCAGGACATGATAACCCAATGTCACACTGTCCCTTGAGAATGAAGGTCCTTTAGGGTGCCACCAGGACATGATAACCCGAGGTCACACTGTCCCTTGATGGTCCTAGGGTTCCACCAGGACATGATGCCCTAAGCTCACACTGTCCCTTGAGAATGAGGCTCCCGGACCCCATCAGGACATAATGACTCGATGTCACACTGTCCCTTGATGGTTCTATGGTCCCACCAGGACATGATGCCCTAAGCTCACAATGTCCCTTGAAAAGAAGGTCATATGATCCCATGATCGGGACATGATGACCCGATGTCACACTGTCCCTTGAGAATGAAGGTCCTAGGGTCCAACCAGGACATGGTGGCCCGATGTCAAACTGTCACTCTATAATGAAGGTCCTAAAGGGTCCTGCCAGGACATCACGACCGTCGGTTACACCGTCCTTTGAGAATGGGGGGGGGGGGGGGGGGTTACAAGGTCCAAGTATCGGGCAAGATTTTCAGACAGCGAGTGGCAACCTGACCATTTCAGGGAAACAAACCGAGCTTCTTTGAAACAAGAGTTTTTTGAATGAAGTAATGAAACTTGGCTTTTTGGAAACAACCTCAGAAACGGGTTTGTTTGGAATGGAATTTCTTTGGAAACAAACCAGGGCATTTGGGAAAGAAAGACATTTCCCCAAACCTTACAAACGGAAACGGCTTGCAAAGTCGGGGATTTGCACTGGTCTTTATAGATTAATAGTTCTGTAGCTTTGTCAGTTTTTTCACTTTTTCTTATGGATCACAGAAACATCGTTTCGAGAGCATAAAGACAGAGGCAAAGGCAAAGACAAAGGCACAACCTGATTGACAAAGGTCAACATCCCACCCAGTGATTACGTCATCACTCCACGGAGTCTCGTTCCCGGAGTTCATTCCACGGGGTTCATTCCACGGGGTTCCGAGTTGTCATAGGCGCCTGAGAATTAGAATCGCCAAACCAATCTTAGCGCTTAATCAGTCTTCAAATAAGAAACTACAGAAAACAGAATATATAATACTTGAACATAAAATATGGGATTTTATGTTCTGTGTATTAGGCTGATCTATTGGCCCGGGTTGATCTCCGTGAGCCTGATTTCTTCACGCACCTGTGTCTTCTTCTTGCGCAGCAGATACACCGGGCGGGCGCTTCAAAGCTTCTCCGCTAAAACCCTCGATTTATCGTTTCTTTTCGCGAAATAAAGGCAACTTATGGCGGTAAGTTGATAGCTGAGATGTCAGAGCTCATGCATATATTGATTTTGATTCGCTTCTTTCACCATTGACGCAATATTTCGTGATTTTTCCCGGTGCAAAAAAAAAGTGTCATGGCGCCGACACTTTTGCCAAGTGGGCGCTCGGAACTCCTCCAAAAAAATGTTAAATTGGAAGTTCTAGCAACCCATCCAGGTCATTTAAACCAAATATTTGTGTTCTATGCGTATTTTTACTTCTGGTAAACTAGATTTTATCAGTTCTTAGAACGTTTTTTCTCAAGAAAAACGTGCATAAAAAATCATTGCTGAGATAACGGAATACAGTGTTGCATGCGCATGCATTGCGCATGCATGTAGACCATGTGCTTTGGCCCTGTGCATTGATATTTTGATATTTTGAATGCTTTTGGTGATGATTTGATTGCGAAACATGGCTTTTTTGTCATGGTAAACTTACGCTGCCTGTGAAAAGATGGCCGAAATGTATTTTTGCATAAAGTCTATGGACGAAATGTACCCTTTTCAATCATTGTTTAATTGGTCATTGTAAATGATTTTATGCCAGGTTCTTCATACCCCTTGCCTTTGAAGTTGAAATCAATCATGATAGTTATCATTATTTTCTTGAATCACTTATTTCCAATTTTTATCGCCCCTCCTTTATTGCCCAAAGCCATTAAGACAGTATCAGGGCCAGGGGTTAGGCTTGGTGTGCATCTAAATGTGCCTCACACATGTTATTGGCTTATTGTGGACTTGTTGTTCACTGAATCAGTTATCAAGAGTTTGCAATTTCATTCTCAAAATTAGATCAATTCTGATGAGATTGAGCACAAAATTAGGGAGCTGTTCTCTGTGGCTTATCATGAAAATTGGACTGGACAGAAGACACATTTCTTTCACATTCCCAGAGTCTGTGCTGTGGCTGATCAAAGTTCTGATCTATGCCAACCCCTTCCATGACCCCTATTTGCCTTTGAATGGCAGTACACCAAGAGGGAGAATTCCACCTGCATGTATGCAGCCACTGTTTCTTGGATGGGGTATATTGTCAAATTGATCACAGCCAAGTGATTAAATAGGAGTCTGGTGTGTCACTTTTCAGATTTGCCATTTGTTTGGGCAAACATCTCTGGGGAGAAATACATCCCCAATTGAGAAACATGGAGTTGATTAAACTTTAAAGCTGATAGTAATACAGAGCAGATCCTGTGCAAGTTTTCCTTAAGGAGGTAAAATTTCGAGTTCCAGGACTATGGATGTGACCACTGCTTGTGAGAAACATTTTCATCATAGAAAAATTGAACTTACTGTTTTATTGCAGACTGCCTGGCCAGAGATGTTTCTCCTTGTATAAAGACAAGTACTTAGCTATGGATTCAGTTCACCTCGCCACCACACCCAATTCCAAGCAAGAACCACTTCAGTTCTAGAGCAGGTAAAATTTTAATTTTTCGAACCTGACCCATTGCTTTCTTCTGAGATATGGGCTGTCATAAACAAACTTAGTACAGGGTCATGGCACCTTTCAGAGTTGTGCTTGAGGAGGAAAACTACACCTGTGCCAAAGCCTACAAGTCTATGATGAAAAGAACCTCACCCATGGAGTTGAGGGCTAGACATGGAGGAGCCACTGGATGT